>NC_086125.1:24572886-24580386 GCF_963921235.1 Mobula hypostoma
CACACACACACCGAACGCACACACACACACACACACACCGCACGCACACACACACACACACACACACACACACACACCGCACGCACACACACACACACACACACACACACCGCACGCACACACACACACACACACACACACACACACACCGAACGCACACACACACACACACACACCGCACGCGCACACACACACACCGCACGCGCACACACACACACACACACCGCAAACACTCCACACACACACACACACACACACACACACCGCAAACACCCCACACACACACACACACACACACACACACACACACACACAGCAAACACTCCACACACACACACACACACACACACACACAGCAAACACTCCACACACACACACACACACACACCGCAAACACTCCACACACACACACGCAAACACTACACACACGCGCGCGCAAACACTCCACACACACACACGCACACACACACGCGCGCAAACACTCCACACACACACACGCACACAGACACGCGCGCAAACACTCCACAGACACACACGCAAACACTCCACACACACACACACGCAAACACTCCACACACACACACACACACACACACACCGCAAACACTCCACACACACACACACACACACACACACACACACACACACACCGCAAACACTCCACACACACACACACACCGCAAACACTACACACACACACACGCAAACACTACACACACACGCGCGCGCAAACACTCCACACACACACACGCACACACACACGCGCGCAAACACTCCACACACGCACACACACACGCGCGCAAACACTCCACACACACACACGCACACAAACACGCGCGCAAACACTCCACAGACACACACACACACACACACACACACACACGCAAACACTCCACAGACACACACACACACGCAAACACTCCACAGACAGACACACACACACGCAAACACTCCACAGACACACACACACACACACACACACACACGCAAACACTCCACAGACACACACACACACGCAAACACTCCACAGACACACACACACACACACACACACACACACACGCAAACACTCCACAGACACACACACACACACACGCAAACACTCCACAGACACACACACACACACACACACACGCAAACACTCCACAGACACACACACACACACACACACACACACACGCACGCAAACACTCCACAGACACACACACACCCACACACACACACACACGCACGCAAACACTCCACAGACACACACACACACACGGAAACACTCCACAGACACACACACACACACACGGAAACACTCCACACACACACACGCAAACACTCCACAGACACACACACACACACACACACACACACACACACGCAAACACTCCACAGACACACACACACACACACACACACACCACCCACGCTCGACACACGCACGCACACACAGACACTTTCACCACCCACCCTGACGCACGCACGCACACACACGCACACCCTCAACACGCATGTACGCACGCGTACACACCACCCACCCTTGACACACACGCACACATACACACACAGCCCACCCTCGACGCGCACACACACCACCAACCCTCCACACACACACACACACACACTCACAACCCACCCTCGAGACAAGCACACACACACGCACACACACACCACCCACTCTCCCCACACCCACACATAACGCCCAATCTCTGCACACACACACACACACACACACACACACACACACACACACACACACACACACCGCCCACTCTCCCCACACACACACACACACTGCCCACCTGGGCAAGGACGGACACACACACACACACATAACACACACATACACCACCCACCCTCCACACACACACATCACCCACCCTCCACACACACACACTCACCACCCACCCTCGAGACAAGCATACACATGCACGCACACACATCACCCACTCTCCACACACACACACACACTCACCACCCACCCTCCACACACACACACACACACACACACACACACACACACACTCTCACCATCCACCCTCCACACACACACACACACACACACACCACAAACACTCCCCACAACACCCACCCTCGACACAGGCGCGCGCGCACACACACACACACACACACACACACACACACACACACCCCGCCTACCCTGGACACACACACACACACAGACACCGCCCACTCTCCCCACACACACACACACACACACAGACACCCACCCTCCACACACACACATACACACTCACCACCCACCCTCGAGACAAGCATACACACACACGCACACACACCACCCACTCTCTACACGCACACACACCACCCACTCTCTACACGCACACACACATGCCACCCATCCTCGATGCGCACCGCGCACACACGCAGGCACACCACCCACCCTTGGCACACATACACACGCGCGCACGCACACACCACCCACTCTGCACACACACATGCCGCCCAATCTCTGCGCACGCACACACACACGCGACCCACATTTGACATACACACACACACACACCGCCCACCCTCCACACACACACACACCCCGCCCACCCTCCACACACACACACACACTGCCCACCCTCCACACACACACACACACACACACACACACACCGCCCACACTCCACACACACACACACACACACACACACACACACACTGCCCACCCTCCAGACACACACACACACACTGCCCACCCTCCACACTAGCACGCACACATTCGATGCACGCACTCCGCCCACCATCGTCACACGCACACGTGCGCGCACACACACACCGCAAACATTCCACACACACACACACACACACACACACTGCAAACACTCCACACACACACACACACACACACACACACACACACACACACACCACAAACACTCCACACACACACACACACACACCGCAAACACTCCACACACACACACACACACACACACACACACACCGCAAACACTCCACACACACACACACACACACACACACACACACCGCAAACACTCCACACACACACACACACACACACACACACACACACACACACCACAAACACTCCACACACACACACACACACACCGCAAACACTCCACACACACACACACACACACACACACACACACCGCAAACACTCCACACACACACACGCACACACACACGCGCGCAAACACTCCACACACACACACGCACACACACACGCGCGCAAACACTCCACACACACACACGCACACACACACGCGCGCAAACACTCCACACACACACACACACACACACACCGCCCACACTCCACACACACACACACACACACACACACACACACACACACACTGCCCACCCTCCAGACACACACACACACACTGCCCACCCTCCACACTCGCACGCACACATTCAATGCACGCACTCCGCCCACCCTCGTCACACGCACACGTGCGCGCACACACACACCGCAAACATTCCACACACACACACACACACACTGCAAACACTCCACACACACACACACACACACACACACACACACACACACACTGCAAACATTCCACACACACACCGCAAACATTCCACACACACACACACACACACACACACTGCAAACACTCCACACACACACACACACACACACACACACACCACAAACACACCACACACACACACACACACACACACACACACACACACACCACAAACACTCCACACACACACACACACACACACACACCGCAAACACTCCACACACACACACACACACACACACACACACACACCGCAAACACTCCACACACACACACACACACACACACACACACACACACACACCGCAAACACTACACACACACACACGCAAACACTACACACACACGCGCGCGCAAACACTCCACACACACGCGCGCAAACACTCCACACACACACACACACACACACACACACACACACGCGCGCGCAAACACTCCACAGACACACACGCGCGCGCAAACACTCCACAGACACACACACGCACACACACACACACACTGCAAACACTCCACACACACACACACACACACACACACACACACACACACACACACACACTGCAAACATTCCACACACACACCGCAAACATTCCACACACACACACACTGCAAACACTCCACACACACACACTCACACACACACCGCAAACACTCCACACACACACACACACACACACACCGCAAACACTCCACACACACACACACACACACACACACACACACACCGCAAACACTCCACACACACACACACACACCGCAAACACTACACACACACACACGCAAACACTACACACACACGCGCGCGCAAACACTCCACACACACACACGCACACACACACGCGCGCAAACACTCCACACACACACACGCACACACACACGCGCGCAAACACTCCACACACACACACGCACACAAACACGCGCGCAAACACTCCACAGACACACACACACACACACACACACACGCAAACACTCCACAGACACACACACACACGCAAACACTCCACAGACAGACACACACACACGCAAACACTCCACAGACACACACACACACACACACACACACACACACACGCAAACACTCCACAGACACACACACACACGCAAACACTCCACAGACACACACACACACACACACACACACACACACACACACACACACACACGCAAACACTCCACAGACACACACACACACACACGCAAACACTCCACAGACACACACACACACACAGACACACACACACACGCAAACACTCCACAGACACACACACACACACACACGCACGCAAACACTCCACAGACACACACACACCCACACACACACACACACGCACGCAAACACTCCACAGACACACACACACACACGGAAACACTCCACAGACACACACACACACACACGGAAACACTCCACACACACACACGCAAACACTCCACAGACACACACACACACACACACACACACACACACACACGCAAACACTCCACAGACACACACACACACACACACACACACCACCCACGCTCGACACACGCACGCACACACAGACACTTTCACCACCCACCCTGACGCACGCACGCACACACACGCACACCCTCAACACGCATGTACGCACGCGTACACACCACCCACCCTTGACACACACGCACACATACACACACAGCCCACCCTCGACGCGCACACACACCACCAACCCTCCACACACACACACACACACTCACAACCCACCCTCGAGACAAGCACACACACACGCACACACACACCACCCACTCTCCCCACACCCACACATAACGCCCAATCTCTGCACACACACACACACACACACACACACACACACACACACACACCGCCCACTCTCCCCACACACACACACACACTGCCCACCTGGGCAAGGACGGACACACACACACACACATAACACACACATACACCACCCACCCTCCACACACACACATCACCCCCCCTCCACACACACACACTCACCACCCACCCACGAGACAAGCATACACATGCACGCACACACATCACCCACTCTCCACACACACACACACACACACCACCCACCCTCCACACACACACACACACACACACACACACACACACACACACTCTCACCATCCACCCTCCACACACACACACACACACACACACCACAAACACTCCCCACAACACCCACCCTCGACACAGGCGCGCGCGCACACACACACACACACACCCCGCCTACCCTGGACACACACACACACACAGACACCGCCCACTCTCCCCACACACACACACACACACACACAGACACCCACCCTCCACACACACACATACACACTCACCACCCACCCTCGAGACAAGCATACACACACACGCACACACACCACCCACTCTCTACACGCACACACACCACCCACTCTCTACACGCACACACACATGCCACCCATCCTCGATGCGCACCGCGCACACACGCAGGCACACCACCCACCCTTGGCACACATACACACGCGCGCACGCACACACCACCCACTCTGCACACACACATGCCGCCCAATCTCTGCGCACGCACACACACACGCGACCCACATTTGACATACACACACACACACACCGCCCACCCTCCACACACACACACACCCCGCCCACCCTCCACACACACACACACACTGCCCACCCTCCACACACACACACACACACACACACACACCGCCCACACTCCACACACACACACACACACACACACACACACACACACACTGCCCACCCTCCAGACACACACACACACACTGCCCACCCTCCACACTAGCACGCACACATTCGATGCACGCACTCCGCCCACCATCGTCACACGCACACGTGCGCGCACACACACACCGCAAACATTCCACACACACACACACACACACACACACACACTGCAAACACTCCACACACACACACACACACACACACACACACACACACACCACAAACACTCCACACACACACACACACACACACCGCAAACACTCCACACACACACACACACACACACACACACACACACACACACACACCGCAAACACTCCACACACACACACACACACACACACACACACACACCGCAAACACTCCACACACACACACACACACACACACACCGCAAACACTACACACACACACACGCAAACTCTACACACACACACGCGCGCAAACACTCCACACACACACACGCACACACACGCGCGCGCAAACACTCCACACACACACACGCACACACACACGCGCGCAAACACTCCACACACACACACGCACACACACACGCGCGCAAACACTCCACACACACACACGCACACACACACGCGCGCAAACACTCCACACACACACACACACACACACCGCCCACACTCCACACACACACACACACACACACACACACACACACACACACACACACACACTGCCCACCCACCAGACACACACACACACACACACACACACAACAAACACTCCACACACACACACACACACACACACACACACACCACAAACACTCCACACACACACACACACACACACACACCGCAAACACTCCCACACACACACACACACACACACACACACACACTGCAAACACTCCACACACACACACACACACACACACACACACACACACACACACACACACACACACACCGCAAACACCACACACACACACACACACACACACACACACACACACAAACAAACACACCACACACACACACACACACACACACACACACACACCGCAAACACCACACACACACACACACACACACACACACACACACACACACACACACACACATTCCACACACACACCGCAAACATTCCACACACACACACACTGCAAACACTCCACACACACACACACACACACACACCGCAAACACTCCACACACACACACACACACACACACACACTGCAAACACTCCACACACACACACACACACACACACACACCGCAAACACTCCACACACACACACACACACAC
>NC_086125.1:27660386-27692886 GCF_963921235.1 Mobula hypostoma
TGCTTCAGAGACTCATCAGCAACATCACTGAGTCAATGCTGCCTGAATCGCAGTGTGGATTTAGAAAGAACAGGAGCACGATCGACATGATCTTCACAGCCCGGCAGCTTCAGGAAAAGTGCCAGGAGCAACATTAGGACCTGTTTGTGGCCTTTGCCGACCTCTCCAAGGCATTCGACACTGTGCAAAGAGAGCTCGTATGGGATGTCCTCCTCAGGTTTGCCTGTCCTAATAAATTAGTTAACATCCTCTGCCAGCTTCAGGATGGAATGACTGCTCGGGTGACCATAGGAAGACAAGAGCCCGAGCCCTTCCTTGTACGCACAGGGGTGTGTGCTAGTGCCAGTGCTCTTTAACATCTTCCTCTTGTGTGTTACCAGGCTTCTCCACAACGAGATTGAAGACAGCAGTGGTGTGGCAGTGGACGTCAGGTTAGATGGCAACCTTTTTGACATCAGGAGGCTCCACGCAACCACCAAACTCAGTAGAGAGCAGGTCCTGGAGCTGCAGTATGCAGACGACTGTGCTCTTGTGGCCCATACTCCGGAGGATCTTCAGACTGTCCTTGCTGTGGCGGTGAGGGCGTACAGCAGGATGGGCCTGACTGTCAATACCACCAAGACAGAAGTGGTTTGCCAATGGAGTACCAGTGTCCCACCCACTCTACCTGCCTTCACTGTTGGTGATGAGAAGCTGTCAGTAGTGCCATCTTTCAGATATCTGGGGAGCATTCTCTCTGAGGATAGCGGCATTGACAGCAATATGCAGAGCTGCATTAAACAGACATCAGCTGCCTTTGGGAGACTTCAGCGTAGAGTCTTTCAGAACAGGAGCCTTTATCCCTCCACAAAGGTCGCCGTATACCAAACGGTCAGTGTCACCTTTGTAACTATGAAGCTTGGGTAACCTACAGCCGTCACATCAAGTCCTTGGAGTGCTTCCACATAAACTACCTTCAGTGCATCCTGGGAATTACCTGGCGTGAGCGGGTGCCTCACACTGAAATACTTGTAAAGACCAACTGCAGGAGTATTGAGGCCATGATCACCCAGCGGCAGCTGCAGTGGCTGGGGCACGTGATAAGGATGCCCCCATGTCGGCAACCCCACAGAGTGTTATATGGCCAGCTACATCATGGTCGACGCTCAGCTGGAGGGTCAAAGAAGAGCGATAAGGATCAGATGAAGAATGCTTTAAGGAAGTGCAAGTTCAGACCCGAGGACCTGGAGGAGGTTGCTGCTGACCGTACCACTTGGCGACAGCTGTGTAGGGACGGGGCTCGTATTCTGGAGATGGAAAGAACAACCAGTAGACAACAGAGGAGATCCAGGAGAAATGCAGCCATGGTTGCCACCACTACCACATATACATGTCCCACCTGCAATAGAGCTTGTGGGTCCAGCATAGGACTGTATAGTCATCAAAGATCTCACCATTAAAGGATCAATAAAGTATGACTATGACTATGACTATGAAGGCCAATGCACCGTATGCCTTCTTAACCACAGAGTCAACCTGCTTGGCAGCTTTGAGTGTCCTATGGACTCAGGCCCCAAGATCCCGCTGATCCTCCACACTGCCAAGAGTCTTACCATTAATACTATATTCTGCCATCATATTTGACCTTCCAAAATGAACCACCTCACACTTATCTGGGTAGAACTCCATCTGCCACTTCTCAGACAACACACATCAAAGTTGCTGGTGAATGCAGCAGGCCAGGCAGCATCTCTAGGAAGAGGTACAGTTGACGTTTCAGGCCAAGACCCTTCGTCGGGACTAATTGAAGGAAGAGTTAGTAAGAGATTTGAAAGTGGGAGGGGGAGGGGGAGATCCAAAATGATAGGAGAAGACAGGAGGGGGAGGGATGGAGCCGAGAGCTGGACAGGTGATTGGCAAAGGGGATACAAGAGGATCATGGGACAGGAGATCTAGGGAGAAAGACGGGGGGGGGGTGAACCAGAGGATGGGCAAGGGGTATAGTCAGAGGGACAGAGGGAGAAAAAGGAGAGTGAGAGAAAGAATGTGTGTATATAAATAAATAACGGATGGGGTACGAGGGGGAGGTGGGGCATTAGCGGAAGTTAGGGAAGTTGATGTTTATGCCATCAGGTTGGAGGCTACCCAGATGGAATATAAGGTGTTGTTCCTCCAACCTGAGTGTGGCTTCATCTTTACAGTAGAGGAGGCCGTGGATAGACATGTCAGAATGGGAATGGGATGTGGAATTAAAATGTGTGGCCACTGGGAGATCCTGCTTTCTCTGACGGACAGAGTGTAGGTGTTCAGCAAAATGATCTCCCAGTCTGCGTCGGGTCTCGCCAATATATAGAAGGCCACATCGGGAGCACCGGACGCAGTATATCACCCCAGCCGACTCACAGGTGAAGTGTTGCCTCACCTGGAAGGACTGTTTGGGGCCCTGAATGGTGGTAAGGGAGGAAGTGTAAGGGCATGTGTAGCACTTGTTCCGCTTACAAGGATAAGTGCCAGGAGGGAGATCAGTGGGGAAGGATGGGGGGGACGAATGGACAAAGGAGTCACGTAGGGAGCGATCCCTGCGGAAAGCGGGGGGCGGGGGGAGGGAAAGATGTGCTTAGTTGTGGGATCCCGTTGGAGGTGGCGGAAGTTATGGTGAATAATATGTTGGACCTGGAGGCTGGTGGGGTGGTAGGTGAGGACCAGGGGAGTGAGAGCAGATGTACATGAAATGGGGGAGATGCGTTTGACAGCAGAGTTATCTCCCCCATTTCACGTACATCTGCTCTCACTCCATCCTCCCGCCACGCCACTAGGAATAGGATTCCCCTGGTCCTCACCTACCACCCCACCAGCCTCCGGGTCCAACATATTATTCTCCGCAACTTCCACCACCTCCAACGGGATCCCACCACTAAGCACATCTTTCCCTCCCCCCCCTCTGCTTTCCGCAGGGATCGTTCCCTACGCGACTCCCTTGTCCATTCGTCCCCCCCATCCCTCCCCACTGATCTCCCTCCTGGCACTTATCCTTGTAAGCGGAACAAGTGCTACACATGCCCTTACACTTCCTCCTTTACCACCATTCAGGGCCCCAGACAGTCCTTCCAGGTGAGGCGACACTTCACCTGTGAGTCGGCTGGGGTGATATACTGCGTCCGGTGCTCCCGATGTGGCCTTCTATATATTGGCGAGACCCGACGCAGACTGGGAGACCGCTTTGCTGAACACCTACGCTCTGTCCGCCAGAGAAAGCAGGATCTCCCAGTGGCCACACATTTTAATTCCACATCCCATTCCCATTCTGACATGTCTATCCACGGCCTCCTGTACTGTAAAGATGAAGCCACACTCAGGTTGGAGGAACAACACCTTATATTCCGTCTGGGTAGCCTCCAACCTGATGGCATAAACATTGACTTCTCTAACTTCCGCTAATGCCCCACCTCCCCCTCGTACCCCATCTGTTAATTATTTTTATACACACATTCTTTCTCTCACTCTCCTTTTTCTCCCTCTGTCCCTCTGACTATACCCCTAGCCCATCCTCTGGGTCCCCCCCCCCAACCTTGTCTTTCTCCCCGGATCTCCTGCCCCATGATCCTCTCATATCCCCTTTGCCAATCACCTGTCCAGCTCTTGGCTCCACCCCTCCCCTCCTGCCTTCTCCTATCATTTTGGATCTCCCCCTCCCCCTCCCACTTTCAAATCTCTTACTAACTCTTCCTTCAGTTAGTCCCGACGAAGGGTCTCGGCCTGAAATGTCGACTGTACCTCTTCCTAGAGATGCTGCCTGGCCTGCTGCGTTCACCAGCAACTTTGATGTGTGTTGCTTGAATTTCCAGCTTCTGCAGAATTCCTGTTGTTTGCCACCTCTCAGACCAGTTTTGCATCCTATCAATGCCCCGCTGTAACCTCTGACAGCCCGCTACACTATCCCCAACACCCCCAACCTTTGTGTCATCAGCAAATTTACTAACCCATCCCTCCACTTCCTCATCCAGGTCATTTATAAAAATCACAAGGAGTAGGGACCCAGTACAGATCCCTGAGGCACACCACTGGTCACAGGCCTCCATGCAGAATACGACGCGTCTACAACCAATCTTTGCCTTCTGTGGGCAAGCCAGTTCTGGATCTACAAAGCAATGTCCCCTTGGATCCCACGCCTCCTTCATAGTCATATTCATAGTCATAGTCATATTTTATTGATCCCGAGGGAAATTGGTTTTCATTAGAGTTGCATCATAAATAATTAAATAGTAATATGTAAATTATGCCAGGAAATAAGTCCAGGACCAGCCTATTGGCTCAGGAGGAGTCCCTTGGAGGAGTTGTAAAGTTTGATGGCCACAGGCAGGAAGGACTTCCTATGATGCTCAGTGTTGCATCTCGGTGGAATGAGTCTCTAGCTGAATGTACTCCTGTGCCCACCCAGTACATTATGTAGTGGATAGGAGACATTGTCCAAGATGGCAAGCAACTTGGACAGCATCCCCTTTTCAGACACCACCGTCAGAGAGTCCAGTTCCATCCCCACAACATCACTGGCCTTACGAATGAGTTTGTTGATTCTGTTGGTGTCTGCTACCCTCAGCCTGCTGCCCCAGCACACAACGGCAAACACGATTGCACTGGCCACCACAGAGTCGTAGAACATCCTCAGCATCGTCCAGCAGATGTTAAAGGACCTCAGTCTCCTCAGGAAATAGAGACGGCTCTGACCCTTCTTGTAGACAGCTTCAGAGTTCTTTGACCAGTTCATTTTAATGTCAATTTGTATCCCCAGGTACTTGTAATCCTCCACCATGTCCACACTGACCCTACTTCTCAATAAGCCTTGCATGGGGTATGTTATCAAACACCTTGCTAAAATCCATATACACTACATCTATGGCTCTACCTTCATCAATGTGTTTAGTCACATCCTCAAAAAATTCTATCATACTCATAAGGTATGACTTGCCTTTGACAAAGCCAAGCTGAATACTCTCAATCATATTATGCCTCTCCAAATGTTCATAAATCCTGCCTCTCAGGATCTTCTCCATCAACTTACCAACCACTGAAGAAAGACTCACTGGTTTATAACTTCCTGGGCTATCCCTACTCCCTTTCTTCAATAAGGGAACAACATCTGCAATCCTCCAATCATCCGGAACTTCTCCTGTCCTCATTGATGATGCAAAGATCATCGCTAGAGGCTCGGCAATCTCCTCCCTCACTTCCCACAGTAGCCTGGGGTACATCCCATCCAGTCCCAGTGCCGTATGCAATTTGATGCTTTCCAAAAGCTCCAGCACATCCTCATCCTTAATACCTACATTTTCAAGCTTTTCAGTCCACTGCAAGTCATCCCTACAATCACCAAGATCCTTTTCCGCCTGAATGCCTACATAATCTCTCACTCCACCAGATTCATTTTCATGACCAAACCCACCCCTCATCATCTTCCAAGTGATTCTCGTAGCATCCTTACTTACAACCCCCTCTCAGCCTCCTGTTATCGTCAGTCGCTTTGACGCCATTTCAGTTCCACTCACTGTTCCCAGACTGACACATCTGTCCACGGCTTCCTCCACCACCAGGTCACAGTCAAACAATGACTGAGGGACAACACCTCATATTCTATCTGTGTGCTCTCCAATCTGGCAGCATCCAGCAAACTTCTACAAATGTATTGAAAATATCCTGGCTGGTTGGTATGGCACATAGAATATGCAAGAATGTAATAAGCTTCAGAGAGTTGTCGACATCTCGCGGGCACATCCCTTCCCACCATCAGTGATATATCCAGGAGGCACAGTCTCAGGAAGGCAACGTTCATTATCAAAGATACCCTCCATCCAAACCATGCTCCTTCTGACAGCCACCATCAGGCAGGGGGTAGGAAAGTCTGAAGTCCTACACTACCTGGTTAAAGAATAGCTATTTCTCTTAAATGATTTGGTTCTTCAACCAAACTGCACAACCTTAATCACTTGATCAGTATAGCAACACAGTGATCATTTTAATCACTTTGCATTGATCACTTTTTTTTTGTTCTAAGTGTGCTCTTTCTTGTAAGAATTGTGTAAAATGTATGTTTAATTTGTTTTCCTTGTGAATACCATTTATCTGATGCTATGTTCCTGTGATGCTGTTGTAAGTAAGTTTTTCATTGCACCTGTGCACACATGGAATTGTGCATGTGACAATAAACTCGACTTTGACTTCTAATATTGAATTCTCAAAATTCTGGTAACTGCTCCCACTCTCATCCCCAATGTCATGAGCTTTGGGTACACAGTATGCAATCACAGGAACACTGGATATGTACAGTGCAGAAACACAGATTACATAATGCAAAAGCACTGGATATGTGCAGTGCAGGAACGCTAGATTCAGAGTGCAAGAGCACGAGATATGCTGAGCAGAGTTGTAACTTTACATTTCACTGATAGCCCTTATGTCTTTAGATACATTTATAAGATCACCTTGTACATGGGACAGTGTTCTAACTTCCTAAAAGGTCTGATTGCAGTGAACATAAGACCATAAAACATAGAAGCAGAAATAGCCCATTTGGCCCATCGAGTCTGCTCTGCCGTTCAATCATGCCTGATCCTTTTTTTTTCTCCTCCTCGACCCCAGTTCCTGACCTTCTTCCTACAACCTTTGATTATCTGTCCAATAACCTATCAATCTCTGCCTTAAATAAACTCCAATGACCTGGCCTCCACAGTTGCATGTGGCAACAAATTCAACAAATTCACTACCCTCTGCCTGAAGAATTTCTCCACTTCCCTGTTTTGAATGGATGCTCCTCTATCCTGAGGCTGTGCCCTCTTGTCCTAGACTCTCCCATCATGGGAAGCATCCTTTCCACATCTACTCTGTCTAGTTCTTTTAACATTCAAAAGTTTTCAATGAGATTCCCCCTCATCCTTCTAAATTCCAGCCAGTACAGACACAGATCCATCAAATGTTCCTCGTATGATAACCCTTTCATTCCTGGAATCATCCTTGTGATCCTCCTCTGGTCCCTCTCCAATGCCAGCACATCTCTTCTAAGATGAGGAGCCCAGAACTATTCACAATACTCAAGGTGAGGCCTCACCAGTGCCTTATAAAGCCTCAGCATCACATCCCTGCTCTTGTATTCTAGCCCTCTTGAAATGAATGCTAACATGGCATTTGCCTTCCTCACCACCAACTCAACCTGCACAAGAACTCCCTAGTTCCTTTGTATCTCAGACTTTCAGATTTTCTCCCTATTTAGAAAATAGTCTGCACATTTATTTATACTACCAAAGTGCGTGACCCTGCATTTTCCAACACTGTATTTCATTTCTCACTTTCTTGCCCATTCTCCTAATCTGTAAAAGTCCTTTCGCATCCTACCCGTTTCCTCAACACTACCTGCCCCTCCACCAATCTTCATATCATTTGGAAATTTGGCAACAAAGCCATCTATTTCATCACCTAAATCATTTACATACGGCATACAAAGAAGCTGACCCATCACTAACGTCTGCAGAACACCACCAGTCACTGACCGTGTTTGGACTCTAGTGTCTAGACCAACCAGAACTCATGACTGAAGCTGCAGAGACTTCACTTAATGAATGCAGTCATCTGTTGAGCAAAATACAGTGTGGGGTAGTGTGGTAAACCATGTATATATGTTGTAACTCGGTTACCTGTCTGGACACACCCCTCTGCTGACTGCCCCTGTGGCTCCTCCCACAGAGTCCTGTATAAAGGTGTTCGCCTTGCCCCTCCCCCTCAGTCCGGGGGCAGACACTCACTGTGGAGGTCGTATTGTACAGCAAATAAAAGCCTTTCAGTATTTTACCAAACCTCAGTCTTCTGGAGTAATTGAAGGTGCTTCAGGTGGATGTTTGAAGAATACAAGTTACACATTTCCAGTCTCTGAGTGCAGTATTGTCTCCAGTTGTGTTACTGTGTCCATCTTTACCTTTTGGAACCGTTCAACTTGGGCATGAATTTCCTGTTAAACACTTGTACATAACATAGTATAGCACAGTGACAGGCCCTTCAGCCCATGATATTGTCCCAAACTAATTAAACTAGTAACTGAACACCTAACTAAATGAACTCCTTCTGGCTACACAAACTTCACATCCACATGTCTATCTGAGATCCACTTGAACGCCTCTGTTGTATCTGCCTCCTCCACCATCCCTGGCAGCATATTCCAGACACCCACCACTCTCGGTGTTAAAAAAAAATCTGCTCAACACATCTCCTTTGAACCTACTCCCTCTCACCTTACTTGCATGCCTTCTTTTATTACACTTTTTAACCCTGGGGTAAAGTTTCTGACTGTCTCTGCCTCTTGTAATCTTATAAACTTCTGTCAGGTTCCCCTCAGCTTCCAAAGAAAGCCACCCAGGATTGTCCAACCTCTCTGTGTGGCATTATTGGCCAGTAGATCATCCAACTTGTGCATCGTGTTGCTACCTCACCAAGAGACACAGAGCTCAATTTTCCTACCGTGAGGATGGGGATTTTGCCACAGGCTGCTGCTACTCGTGTTAAGTGCCCAACAGGGCAAAGCCCCAAGGCAGAATAATGACAGAACAATAGGGAGGCAGAGAATAGGAAATGCAAGAGTCAGGTACATGCAAGAGAGGTTTAGAGGGATATGGGTTAAATACACACTAATGGGACTAGCTTAGCAGGGCATCTTGGTTGACATGGAATAGTTGGGCAGTAGGCCTACAGGAAGTTTCACCATGTCTAGAGTCCTTTTATTTTTAGGTTTGTAGGAATAGTTTTGGGGTCAGAGAGGGGAGTTAGGGATCAAATTAGGGTCTAGGGACAGAGATATGGGTGGTTTAGGGGATAGCCTCTGCTCTGCATTCGAAGGCCAGTAGCATAAACGTGGCTGGATGTTGGGTCGACAGACATGCGTGGATGGCTGGGGGTGCTTAGGTATGTGAATTAGTGAGACCAGAGTTCGAGACCTAACATTCAGGGTTCCAACATCAGTGAGCATTAAACTCAAGGTCTGGAGTTTGCGTCATCATCCAGGGTCCTTAGATGATGTCAACGGTGAGTCCCGGGTTGATACAGGAGATTGAAACCTGAAGGTTATTCGGAAGTCCGGAATGAAGCCCGAGTGTTGATCAGAAGTTGAGAAGTTGAGGCCCAATGGCCGGAGCAGCAAATATGTGAATCTCTGCGAGTCTGCTGCGGAAGGTGAAGGACCAATGTCTGCAAATCCACACGCCGACTGGAGGCTGGAGCTTGAAGACGGCCTGTCTATGCATTGGGAGGGAGGAAAAGGGCTTGTTTTTCTGTTGTTACTTTGTTGCTTGGCATGTTCTGTTTCATTGTGTTCAGAATTCTTCTGTCAGTCATGGTGGCCATGCTATGTTGCTGCTGGAATGTGTGGAGACACTTGTTGTCTCCCCCCCACCCCCCCACCCCCAGCACATCCTTGGGTGTTTGGTTAAACACTCTATGTTTTGATGTTCATGCTATAAATAAATCTGAATCTGAGAAAGCTGATCACTAACGTTGTGTCCACCTGATCTAAATTCCCTGGCCAGTAGACATTCATTGCCCTTACCACCCTATTAGGGATCTGTATTTACCTCCCAGCTTATCACTTCATACCCCTTTCCCCACCCACCTTCCTTCCTTCCTCACCTGATTTCACCTATCACCTCCTAGCTTGCACTTCTTTCCCCCCCCCCACCTTCTTACTCTGACTTCACCCCCCACTTCCTTTCCAGATCTAATGAAGAGTCTCAGCCAAAAACATCGACAGATTATTCCTTTCCATACATGTGGTCTGACCTGCTGGGTTCCTCGGGCATTTTCTATGTGTTTACTCTCAATTTCCAACATCTGCAGAATCTCTAGTGCTTGGGATTTTTTTTTAACCTCTCCCTCAGTTCCCAGCTTCAGCCTAGGAAAAATTCAAAGGGTAACGTACCTAATAATGAGTGTATGTTCATGGTCTTCTGGTGCTGAAGCCCATTCATTTCAAGGTTCCAGTGCTGTGCATTCAGAGATGTTCTTCTGTACACCACTGCTGCAATGCGTGGTTATTTGAGTTACTGTCACCTTCCTGTCAGCTTGAATCAGTCTGGCCATTCTCCTCTGACCTCTATCATTAACACAGCATTTTCACACAGAGAACTGGTGCTTTTTTGTTGTTTTCTGTACTATTCTCAATAAATTCTATAAACTATAGGCTATTGTGTATGAAAATCCCGGAGATCAGCAGTTTCTCAGGGACTCAAACCACCTGATCTGGCATCAACAACCATTCCAAGGTCAAAATCACTTGGATCACATTTCTTCCCCACTCTGCTGTTTGTTCTAAGTGACAAGTGAACCTCTTGACTATGTTTGCATACTTTTATGCATAGAGTTGCTACCACATCATTGGCTGATAAGATACTTGCATTAACGAGCAGTTGTGTGTGCGTGGCCTCCGTTGGTCGTGGTCGACCATGGGTACTGCGCCTCTGGTAGTAACTGGTTTGACGAGCAGCGTCGACTGTGGCTATCGAGGCCGATCCTGGAACGGTAGGCTCTGCCACAGTTGCTGCATGTGTAGGACGTCGTGGAATTGTTGACCGCTGTCCGCTGTGCCCTCCGTCTAGCTCTCCGCTCCTCAAACTGACTCAGGATCACTCTTTCGCTTTGCTCTGGGTGTGGCTGAAGAGTACCTCGCCATTTGTTGCGGTCATCTGCTGTATCCTCCCAGCACTCTGTGTCGATTTTTTAAGGCTTTCATGTGGCGCTTGCAGAGGTCCTTGAAGCAAAGCTGGGGTCTACCAACGTTCCTCTTGCCTGTTGCTAGTTCTCTGTAGAGGATATCCTTTGGCAGTCTACCATCCTTCATACCACGGATGTGGCCCAGCCAGCACGGTCTGCATTGTCTTAAAAGCGTGAACATTGTGGGAAGTCCAGCGCGGGAGAGGACCTCAGAGTTTGGGACTTTGTCTCTCCAGGTGATGCCGAGGATGCGTCGAAGCCTGTGCAGGTGAAAACTATTGAGTTTCCTCTCCTGTTTGGAGTAGATGGTCCAAGTCTCACTACCATACAGGAGGGTGCTGATAACGCATGCATAACACAGCAGTCTTGGTCTTTGATTCGAGTTTCGGATTCTCCCAGACCTGCGAGGAGAGTTGAGCAAGGATCGATGTTGCTTTGCCGATACGCCTATTGATTTCAGCATCGAGGGAGAGAGTGTCGCTAATGGTCGACCCCAAGTATGCGAACTCGTGGACCACTTCTAGATCGTGATTGTCAATGGTAATGACTGGTGTCTCCACTACATTCTGGGCAAGGACATTTTTTTTCTTCAGGCTGAAGGTAAGCCTGAAGTCCTTGCGTGTCTTAGAGAAGTGGTCCATGAGAGTTTGTAGTTGCTGTTTGGTGTGCAAGGTTATAGCAGCGTCATCGGCAAGAGCATGTCACGTATTAAGATCTTTTGCACCTTTGTTCTTGTTCTCAGGTGCGCAGGGTTGAACAGCCACCCATCTGACCTGGTGTGCATGTAAATGCCTTCTGTCGACATCCCAAACGCGTGTTTCAATAGCATAGAGAAGAAGATGCCGAATAATGTTGGGGCCAAAACGCATCCTTGTTTGACTCCACTATGAATAGCGAAGGGTTCTGATGAGCTGCCTTCGTACTGAATAGTAGCCCTCATATCGTCGTGGAATGACTTGATGATACTTTGGAGTTTCGGGGGACAGCCGTTCTTGAGGAGAATCTGAAAGAGCCCATCCCTGCTGACAAGGTCAACTGCCTTGGTCAAGTCGATGAAAGCGACATAGAGGGGTTTCTGTTGTTCCCTGCACTTCTCCTGGAGTTGATGGAGTGAGAAAATCATGTCGACAGTTGATTTCCTTATGTGAAAACCACATTGGGACTCTAGGTAGATCTGTTCTGCCAGAGTTTGTAGACGTGCCAGAGCTACACGAGCAAAGACTTTACCGACAATACTCAGGAGGGAGATACCCCTGTAGTTGTTGCAATCACTCCTATCACCCTTGTTCTTGTACAAAGTGACGATTTTGGAGTCACGTATATCCTGTGGTACAGCTCCTTCCTTCCAGCACTGACGGAGAACCTCGTGTAAAGGTTAGAGGAGTGAGCTCTTGCAGTGTTTGATCAGGTCTGGAGGAATCCCATCATTGCCAGGAGCTTGCCCTGGGACCAGACTGTCAATTGCCTTGCTGAGGCCCTCATTGGTTGGTTCGGAGTCGAGTTCGTCCATGACTGGTAGACAATCGATGGCATCAATTGCTGAGCTAACAACATTTCCCCTCGAGTAGAGCTCGGAGTAGTGTTCTACCCAGCGTTCCATCTGCTTGCTTTTATCTGTGATTATTTCACCGCTGGATGACTTCAGGGGTGCTGTCTTGCTCTGTGATGGGCAAAGGGCCTTCTTGATACCATCATACATCAAACTGATGTTGCCTGTCACAGCTGCTGTCTCAATGTCCTCACTGAGCTGGAGCCAGTACTCATTTGTGCACTGCCTTGCGGTCTGTTGCACTTTGCTTCTAGCAGCTTGAAGTGCCTGGAGTGTTTGGTCGGATGGTGAGCACTTGTACTCTGTGAGAGCTATACAGGTATACCTAATAAAGTGGCCACTGAGTGTATAATTCCATGGTAAGTATACCTTAACCACTTGTCAACAGTAATTCAAATTAGAATCACTCCATTAAAATTTACAGATGGCTGACTGCAGAATTCTCTGATGAGAAATATTATGAGAAATGGCAGATGAACTTAATGAGTACTTTACATCAGTCTTCACGATGGAAGACACAAGCAGTATGCCAGAGGTCCATGAGTGTCAGGGAGCAGGAATGGGTGTCATTGCTATTACAAAGGAAAAAGTTCTAGGCAAACTCAAAGGTCTTAAGGTGGGTAAGCCACCTGCACCAGAGTCCTGAGAGAAGCTGCTGGCATGATTCTGACATGATCCCAGAGGACTGGAAGATTGCAAATGTCACTCCACTCTTTAAGAAGGGAGGAAGACAAAAGAGAGAAAATTACAGCAAACAACAGAAATTCTGCAGATGATGGAAATTCAAGCCACACATATCAAAGTTGCTGGTGAACGCAGCAGGCCAGGCAGCATCTGTAGGAAGAGGTGCAGTCGATGTTTCAGGCCGAGACCCTTCGCCAGTCCTGACGAAGGGTCTCGGCCTGAAACGTCGACTGCACCTCTTCCTAGAGATGCTGCCTGGCCTGCTGCGTTCACCAGCAACTTTGATGTGTGTTGGTAGAGGAAATTACAGGCCAGATAGCCTAACCTCAGCGGCTGGTAAAGTGCTGGAGTCTATTGTTATAAAAGATGAGGTTTTGGGTTACTCGGAGACTAATGATAAAATAAATCAAAGTAAGCATGGTTTATTATCTGAATGGTGGCCGATTAGGAAAAGGGGAGGTGCAACGAGACCTGGGTGTCATTATACACCAGTCATTGAAAGTGGGCATGCAGGTACAGCAGGCGGTGAAAAAGGCGAACGGTATGCTGGCATTTATAGCGAGAGGATTCGAGTACAGGAGCAGGGAGGTACTACTGCAGTTGTACAAGGCCTTGGTGAGACCACACCTGGAGTATTGTGTGCAGTTTTGGTCCCCTAATCTGAGGAAAGACATCTTTGCCATAGAGGGAGTACAAAGAAGGTTCACCAGATTGATTCCTGGGATGGCAGGTCTTTCATATGAAGAAAGACTGGATGAACTGGGCTTGTACTCGTTGGAATTTAGAAGATTGAGGGGGGATCTGATTGAAACGTATAAGATCCTAAAGGGATTGGACAGGCTAGATGCAGGAAGATTGTTCCCGATGTTGGGGAGGTCTAGAACGAGGGGTCACAGTTTGAGGATAGAGGGGAAGCCTTTTAGGACCGAGGTTAGGAAAAACTTCTTCACACAGAGAGTGGTGAATCTGTGGAATTCTCTGCCACAGCAAACTGTTGAGGCCAGTTCATTAGCTATGTTTAAAAGGAAGTTAGATATGGCCCTTGTGGCTACAGGGGTCAGGGGGTATGGAGGGAAGGCTGGGTTCTGAGTTGGATGATCAGCCATGATCATAATAAATGGCGGTGCAGGCTCGAAGGGCCGAATGGCCTACTCCTGCACCTATTTTCTATGTTTCTATGTTTCTATGTTTCTGTACAGGGAGTTCTTGTCTGACAAATCTGTTAGAGTTCTTCAAGGAAGTAACAAGCAGGGTGGACAAAGGAGAGGCAGTGGATATCATTTGCTTAGATTTTCAGAAGGCATTTGATAAGGTGCCACACATGAGGCTGTTTAACAAGGTACAATCCTATGGCATGACAGAAAAGATATTGGCATGCATAGAGGAATGGCTGACAGGCAGGAGGCAGCGAGTGGGAATAAAGGGGCCTTTTCTAGTTGGCTGCCAGTGACTAATGGTGTTGGGACTGCTATTTTTCACATTGTTTGTCAATGATTTAGGTAATGGAATTGATGGCTTTGTGGCAAAGTTTGCGGATGATTCGAAGATAGGCAGAGGGCTAGGTAGTGCTGAGGAAGCAGTGTGATTGCAGCAGGACTTAGACAAATTGGAAGAATGGGCAAAAAAGTGGCAGATGAAATACAGTGTTGGGAAATGCATGATAATGCATTTTGGTAAAAGGAACAATAATGCAGAATATTATCTAAATGGGGAGAAAATTCAAACATCAAAGGTGCAGAAGGACTTAGGAGTCCTTGTGCAAGACTCCCAGAAGGTTAATTTACAGGTTGAGTCTGTGGTAAAGGAAATTGAAATGTTAGCATTTATTTCAAGGGGAATAGAATATAAAAGCAAGGAGATAATACTGGGGCATTATACAACTCTTGCCAGGCCACACTTGGAGTATTGTCAACAGTTCTGAGCCTCTTATCTCAGAAAGGATGTGTTGTCATTGGAGACAGTCCAGAGGAGTTTCACAAGGACGATTTTGGGAATGAAGGGGTTAACACATGTAGAGTGTTTGGCAGCTTTAGGCCTGTACTCACTGGAATTTAGAAGAATACAGGGGGATCATTGAAACCTATGAAATGTTGGAAGGACTAGATAAGGAATAGGTGGAGAGGATGTTTCCTAGGGTGGGGGTATCCAGAACTACAGGGTACAGCCTCAAGATTGAGGGAAAACCTTTTAGAACAGAGATAAGGAGGAATATTTTTAGCTAGAGAGCAGTTAATCTGTGGAATGCTCTGCCCCAGACTGTGGTGGAGGCCAAGTTCGTGGGTATATTTAAAGCAGAATTTGATAGTTTCCGGATTGATCAGGGCATCAATGGATATGGCGAGAAGGCAGGTGCATGGGGTTGGATGGGATCCGGGATCCGCCATGATAGAATAGCCTAATTCTGCTCCTATGTCTTATGTTATGTTTTGTAACTCTAAAAACTACAATTAATCGGAAGAAAAACATGAGGAGACAGGACAAATGTGTACTCTTCTTTGTTTCATTGTTACTTTAAATGAGGCACGCACCTATGACATGGTGGTGTGATGACATATACCATTCATGTACTTTTACATATAGAAACATAGAAAACCTACAGCACAATATGGGCCCTTTGTCAAACATGTCCCTACCTTAGAAATTACTAGACTTCCCCATAGTCTTCTATTTTTCTAAGCTGCATGTACCTATCTAAAAATTTCTTAAGAGACCCTATCGTATCCACCTCCACCACCATTGCCAGCAGCCCATTCCACGCACTCACCACTCTCTGAGTAAAAAACTTACCCTTGACATCTCCTCTGTACCTACTCCCCAGCACCTTAAACCTGTGCCCTCTTGTGGCAACCATTTCAGCCCTGGGAAAAAGTCTCTGACTATCCACACGATGAATGCAAATCACATATAACCCGTCATAAAATATGTGAACAACAAAGAATGTTTAATCAAGCAATATATTGACAATATTACTCAAATATTGCTGAAATATTAAATATGCAACACTCCTCTGTGCTTAGTTATCACCTCTTATAAACTCTAACTCATTATAGAATGCGTCTCAAATTATATACACCGTGTGCCATTCAGGCCTAAATTGTCCCACTTGGGCCTAAAGATTTAATCACTGTGGAGGGTTTCTTACTCTTGTGGGATATCGTCTTTCATGACAAGAGAGGTCACTCTGCTTGGCAGCTGAGACTGTAGCTGTGAAAACATTCTCAGGCTCCAGGGCCTCCTGTGTGGCTGTAGGAGCTGACTTTGGGGCTGCAGGGAATGGTTCTGACTGCTCCGTACATGTTGCCATCCTGAACAGTGCATGGCAAGCTGCTTGATCTGCTGATCTGCCCCAGGCCACCAGACAAAGCTTTGAGCCAACGCTTTCATTTTAAACACACTTAGCTCCTCCAACACTTGGATGGTACAACAACACTTAATCGCCACATAAGGCAACCTCAATCCAGGACAAGTTCATCTTTGTGCTGGTAAAAATGGAAGAACAGGAATTTTTGCTGCAAATTCCAGACATTTTGGGTGGCCATGTAGACTTGAGACAGTATGAGGTCTTTTCCAGTTTCCCTTTGGATCATCTCTGCTGTAATAGGGAGAGTTTCAATTTGTATTAGGGAGAATGTCAAAAGGGGTGTCCCTTTTAGTAAAATTTTCAGGTATTTCCATTTCCAAGGGTAAAGGCGACAATCCATCAGCATTTCCATGATTAGTCATTCTCTTGAATTCAATCTTGTAATTCTGTCCTCCAAATCAAAGAGCCTATATGTGCAGTTGTGCTGTGTTACTAGAACACCCTTCAGTAATTTGAAATGGACTCTCGTGGTTGATGATCAGAAATTACGGTGATTCTCTTCCATACAAGTACTGGTTGAAATGTTTTACACCCCAACCCAAGCTTAAGGCTTCTTTGTCAATCTGTGTGTAATTTTTCTCTGCAGCGGTCGTGGAACATGATACAAAGGATATGGGGCATTCACTTCCTTCACTCATAACATGACTGCACCTATAGCATAAGATGAGGTATCACAGGCAAGCTTCACTAGATGATATGGATCGTAATATGTGAGAACAGTATCTGATGTTACCATTTCCTTTTGTCTTTTTGAAAGCTATCTCACACAGCTTTGTCCATTGCCATTCGTTCCTGATCTGCAGTAAGGAGTTGCAGAGATGGCGCACAGTAGTTAGGTTTGACAGGAACCTGTTATGGTAATTGACAAATCCTAAAAAGGATTGCAATCATGGCATGTCTTTTGGTTTCGGGGCATCAACTACTGCTTGAATTTTCTCAGAACGCTTGTGTATTTCTTGCGTGTCAGTGGTGTGACCACAGTAAGTGATACTTGGTTTAACGAACTCACACTTGCTGCATTGTGCTCTGACCCCATAATCTAATCTTTTTAACACTATCTTGAGATTTTAGAGATGTTCCTTGTCATCTTCACCAGTAACAGTGATGTCATCCGGGTAACAGTAAGTGCCTAGGCAGCCTTGTAGCTCTTGGTCCATAGATCCCTGTCAGAGTACAGGTGCAGACACTACTCCAAAAATAAGGCAATTATAGCAATAAAGCCCTTTATGAGTTTTATGGTGAAAAACACTTTGGATTCTTCTTCCATCTCCACCTTTAGGTAAACCTCGGCTAAGTCCACTTTGCTGAAGTGTTTCCCTCTAGAACGGTTTGCAAAGATATAAGACCATAAGACATGGGAGCAGAATTAGGCCATTTGGCTAATGGAGTCTGCGCTGCCATTCAATATTGGCTGGTCCATTTTTCCCCTCCTCAACCCCATCCTTCAGCCTTCTCCCCATAACCTTTGATGCTATGTCCTATCAAGAACATCATTCTCACCTTAAATACATCCAATGATCTGGCCTCCACAGCTGCCTGTGGTAACAAATTCAACAAATTCACCACCCTCTGCCTAGAGAGATTTCTCTGCATATCTGCTTTAAATGGATGCCCCTCTATCCTGGGGCTATGCTCATTTATATTCTCCTACCATAGGAAGCATCCTTTCTACATCTACTCTGTCTAGGCCTTTTAACATTTGAAAGGTTTCAGTGAGATCCCCACCACCCCACCCTCCTAAATTCTCAGAAGTACGGACCCAGAGCCATCAAATGTTCCTTGTATGATAACCCTTTCATTCCTGGAATCTTCTTTATGAACCCCCTCCAACACCAGCACATCTTTTCTTAAATGAGGAGCCCAAAACTGTTTACAATACTCAAGGTGACGCCTCATCAGTGCTTATAAAGCCTCAGCATCACATCCCTGCATTTGTATTCAAGACCTCTTGAAATGAATGCTAACATGGCATTTGTCTTCCTCACCACCAACTCAACTTACAAGTTAACCTTTAGGGATTCTGCACAAGGACTCCCAAGTCCCTTTGTATCTCAGATTTTTAGATTTTCTCCCTGTTTAGAAAATAATCTGCACATTTATTTCTACTACCAAAGTGCATGACCATGCATTTTCCAACATTATATTTCAGATGCCACTTTCTTGTCCATTCTTCTAATCCGTAAAAGTCCTTCCGCTTCCTACCTGTTTCCTCAACACTACTTGCCCCTCCACCATTCTTCATGTCATTTGGAAATTTGGCAACAAAGCCATCTATTTCATCATCTAAATCATTTACATACAGCATACAAAGAAGCTGACCCATCACTAACCCCTGCAGAACACCACTAGTCACTGACCGTGTTTGGACTCTAGTGTCTACACCAACCAGAACTCATGATTGAAGCTGCAGAGACTTCGCTTGATGAATGCAGTCATCCGTTCAGCAAAATACATTGTGGAGTGGACGTTTGAAGAATATAAGTTGCACATATCCAGTCTCTGAGAGCAGTACTGTCTCCAGTTGTGTTACTGTGTCCATCTTTACCTTTTGGAACCGTTCAACTTAGGCATGAATTTCTTGATGATCACTTGCACCCACTTCTCTTTCTTCACACACTACAACATCAGGCATACTGCTAGTGTCTTCCACAATGAAGACTGATGCAAACTAGTCATTTAGTTCATCAGCCATCTCCTTGTCCCTTTTTCATATTTCTGTGGCCTCATGTTCTAGTGGTCCTATATCCACTCTCACCTCTCTTTTGTTTTTTACATACTTAAAAAAGCTTTTAGTATCCACTTTGATATTGTTTGCTAGCTTGCTTTCATTTTCATCTTTTCCCTTCTAATGATTCTTTTAGCTGCCCTCTATTGGTTTTCAAAAGCTTCCCAATCCTTTATCTTCCTGCTAATTTTAGCTTTCTTCTACGCCCTTTCTTTTGTTTCTACATTAGCTTTGATTTCCCTTGTCAGCCATGGTTGTACTATTTTGCCATTTGAGTATTTCTTCATGTTTGGAATACATCTGTCCTGCACCTTACGAATCTTTCCCAGAAACTCATGCCATTGCTGCTTTGCTGTCATCTCTGCCAGCAGCTCCTTCCAATTTACTTTGGCCAACGTTTCTGTCATACCATTGTAATTTCCTTTACTCCGCTGAAATACTGCTCTGTTAGACTTTACTTTCTCCCTATCCAATTTCAAGTTGAACTCAATCATATTGTGATCACTGGCTCCTGAGGACTCTCTTACCTTAAGCTTCCTAATCACCACAAGTTCATTACAAAACACGCAATCCACTGTAGCTGATCCCTTAGTAGGCTCAATGACAAACTGCTCTAAAAAGCCATCTATTAGGCGTCCAACAAGTTCACTCTCTTGAGATCCATTACCAATCTGATTTTCCCAATCAGCCTGCATGTTAAAATCTCCCATGACTATCCTTTTGACACACCTTTTCGATTTCCTGTTGTAATCTGTGGTCCACGTCCCATCTAACGTTGGGAGGCCAGTATATAACTGCCATCAATGTCCTTTTACTCTTTCTGTTTCTTAACTCAACCCACAAGGATTCAACATCATCTGATTCTATGACACATCCTTCCACTGATTTGATGCCATTCTTTACCAGCAAAGCCACGCCAACTCCTCTACCTAACTTTCTATCCCTCTGTCTCAGTGTGTAACTTTGGACATTCAGCTCCCAACTGCAGCCATCCTTCAACCATGATTCAGTGATGGCCACGACACCATACCTGAGCAACAAGATCATCCACCTTATTTCTTATACTCCATGCATTGAGTTATAACACTTTGAGTGATATATTTGTAACCTTTTTTGATTTTGCATCCCTCATGTACCGATACTCACCTTGCTGGCTGCAATTTTGTCCTATCATCTACCTGCCCATCCTGACGGCCTGACTGCTTGCTATCCTTGCTTTTTTATCATCTGTCCTATCCTGAGTCCCTTCATTCCAGTTCCCACCCCCTTGCCAAGTTAGTTTAAACCCTCCCAGCAGCTCTAACAAACCTACCCATGGGAATATTGGTCCCTCTCGGGTTCAGGTGCAACCTGTCCCTTTTGAACAGGTCATACCTCCCCCAGGAGGGATCTGAATGATCAATGAACCTGAAGCCCTGTCCCCTGCACCAGCTTCTCAGCCACATATTTATCTGCCAGATCATCTTGTTTCTACTCTCGCTAGCACGTGGCACAGGTACCAATCCAGAAATTACTATCCTGGAGGTCCTACTTCTCAACTTTCTGCATAGCTCTCTACATTCTCTCTTCAAGACCCCATTGCTTTTCCTTCCCATGCCATTGGTACCAATATGTACCAATCCCTCTCTAAAATGCTGTGGACGCGATCCGAGATGTCTCTGACCTTGGCACCTGGGAGGTAACATACCATCCAGGTGTCCCGTTCATGTCCACAGAATTTCCTTTCTGTTCCCCTGACTATTGAGTCCCCTATCACAACTACTCCCTTCTTCTCCCTCTTTGCCTCCTGTACCACGGACCCGTGCTCGTTGCCAGCAAGCTGGTCTCCATGGCATTCCCCTGGGAGGTCATCTCCCACCGTAGTATCCAAATCTGTATGCTTATTTTTGTGGGGAATGGCCACAGAGGTGTCCTGCACTAACTGCCTATTCACATTTCCATTTTTCCTGACAGTCACCCTGCTACTCACCTCCTGCAACTTCGGGATGACTACTTCCTTCTAACTATGACTGATCATCTCCTCACTCTCCCGAACAAGCTGAAGGTCATCCAGCTGATGCTCCAGATCCCTAACATGGTCTTCAGGGACCTGCAGCTGGATGCACTTCATGCAGATGTAGTTCCCTGGGAGATTATGGCTCCAACATCCAGCATGAAGAACAAACCATGGCCATTTACTACACTAGGTACAGCAAGAGAGAGAGAAATGGGAACCTTAACAGAAAATTACTCAGAACCGTCGCCTCTTCCGAGCTGAAGCCTCCTTTGAGCCAAGCCTGACACTTCTACTCTCACCACTAGCCTACTCCCAACAATGGCCGCGCCACTTTTCCCTTCTGTACTTTAATTTAATTTGCTGTGCTCTGCTTCCGCCACTGATTGGGCCTCCAAAAGTCTGAATGCCCGCGAAGCTCTCCTTTTAAACGAGCGTTGCCGACTTGCAAGAAACTTCATTGCTGTGTCCTGATTCCACTACTGATTGGGCCTCTGGCCAAAGGGATTGATTTAGTTTCACTACAGATCCTGACAGACCCATACTCCTTGGCTATTGGGACCACTGGCGTTGCCCATGGGCTCCACTCAACCTTGGAAGGAATTCCTTCAGCCTCCATGTGATCTAGCTCACTGGCTACTTTATCAAGGATGGTATAAGGAACCAGATGAGCTTTCTAAAACTTGGATGTAGCATTTTCATTTAACACTATTTTTGAGTTTTCCAGTGCCATCCTTAAACACTGCCATGACATCATCTACCTTTCCAATCAGAGGGACAGAGGTTGGCACTAGCACTTGTTTGCCCTCTGCTGGACAATGGTTCATGGTGTACAGCATGGAGACAGTTGTGGTATCATTCAGTATCTTTCTTAATTCGGTTTCATTTGACTTTATTACAGGGGATGTGGCATGCAAATACTGGATGGATCTCCAATCAAGTTGTAGTTGTAGGCACATGAATAAATATATATATATTCTTCATCCATTGTTGTCGTTGATGAAGACCTCAACACCATTAATGGTGTCGAGACAAGCACGTGATTTGGATTTAAGTGAGGGAGAGTTGCACAGTGTCAGCCTCACTCTCTCTTCCCAATTCCCATCTGGATCCAGTGGCAAGACGGAGTCGAGACGACTGGAGATGGGACTAGGCGCAGTGGACGACCAGGACGTCTTCTGTGTCTTGTCCTGCTCTACACGTTCCACGACACTTGCAGAGACCGCCTTCTTGACTGTTGGACCTTCCATTGGTCTCATCCGCTCAATCCGCCGGAGTCTGTCTCCACATGCTGGGATAGACAACTCCCTATCTCACCGAGGGTTTGAGACCCGTTGGCTACCCTCACCTGGTTTAGCCGGCTTGTCGAAGCCGTTGCCCGGGGTGTGGCTGCTGTCGCAAGCAAACAGCTACGGGGAGCACAGGTGAGAGCTGAGTGCCAGGTGGGGACCAAAGGTGGACTAACCACCTTGAAAAGGAAGCGGCATGTTCCCCCACCAGAGGTACTACCCCTCCCTGACACCCTATACACCTCAGGCACATGAATTTGAGGAAGGCGAAGGGAGATGGACATTGTGTAAGAAGAAGAGATTAGTTTCTGAGTTTTTAATTTAATTTTTAGCTGGTTCAGCACAACAATGTTGGCTGAAGAGCCTGTTCCTGTGCTGTACTGTTCTATGTTCTATGTTGTCTCAGCCAATCACAGCCCCACAATGCTGGCCCTCCTGTTTTTACCACATACAAACCAAATGTGGCATGTTGATCGTTGTATTTCATTTGTAACAAATGTCATTCCCACAAGAGTTATCTTCTTCTCCAATATAGGTTCTTTGTTGTATATTTGGAATGCCATTCAAACTCATTTTGTGTAATGACTGAAACAGCCGGACCAGTGTCCAATTCCACTTTAATTAATTTGCTGTTCACTTCTGGTGTAAGCCATATTGCTTGTTCCTTGTTAGTTTTCTCAATGTAAATCTCAAGGCTATCCAATCCTGTATCACTCTCATCATTATCAGATTTTTCATCAGTAGTATGCAAACTAGTGCTCTTTTTGAAACTGCAACTTGACTTTTTATCTTTTCCTCTTCCCCATTCAGACCATTTATTTTTCTCTGCCCGACATAGTCTTTGTATTTGTCCTACTTTGTCGCATTTTCTGCAAGTATTGCCTTTAAACCTGCATTGGTCTGGTGTATGTGAGCCCCTGCCACAACAGTAAACACAATTTGTTCGGCCAAGTGGTTTTCTGTTTAGACTTGTTATTCAGAATCAGGTTTATTATCACTGGCATGTGATATGAAATTTGTTAACTTAGCAGCGGCAGTTCAATGCAATACACAATCTAGTAGAGAGAAAAAAATAATAAATGAAATAATAATAATAAATAAATAAACAAGTAAATTAATTATGTATATTGAATAAATTAAAATTAATTGAATAGATTTTGCTCACAATTGCTTGCTTTCCTGACTGCAACTCAATTGCACCTTTGCAGTTTCCATTGATGCAGCAATGTCAAGTGCTCTTTTAAATGAGAGTTGTGCCTCAGTTTGAAGCTGCTTTCGAATGTTCTTTTTAAGATTCCACAAACTAAGTAACCTCTCAGTACATCACTAAGCCCATCACTTAACTGACAATGCTCAATCTCTTCAATTCAGCCACATATGCTGAAATAGACTCCTCTTCCTTTTGGTTCCATTTATGAAATTGGCAGCATTCTGCAATTAATCGTTCTGGCTCGGAATGTTCCTGCATTACTTGATATCACCAAAGCTCACTTTGGCTGGTGTGGTTGAAGCAGTTAAATTTCTAAGCCAACTGTATGCTCTTCCACCAATTGCACTCAGCAAAACTGGCACTCGTTTCTCATCAGCTATTCCATTTGCTTTAAAATACTGCTCAATTTGCTCAGGATACATCAACCAGTTATTTTTGTGCTGTGGCGACCCACTTTCTACACAGGTGAACCGGCTCACAAAATGGTGTGCATGTCGGCGAAGAGCCAAGTCCCAAAATGGTGCTGGGCCTTCTTCTTCACCAGCAAGGGGAGAAAGCCCTCGCGCAGGAAGATACTTTTATAATGCACCTCTCATGTAATTTCCGCCCGGAGAGGGCGGGAACGGAACTGCGTAAAAGCCAGTGCCGCGAAGTTTGAATAAACTAGTCGCGAGTGCAACTTACAGACTGCGTGTCGTTATTTCTAGCTGTGTGTAGCATGTTGCTACATTGGTGACCCTGATGGTCTAAGTGGGATTTGGACCAAAGATGATCGATTCTTCATCTGTTCACGCAGTTTTGCTAAAACTGCCAACTTTCTGGATGCTGTGACCACGCGTGTGGTTTGACCAAGCAGAAGCCCAGTTCCAGATTCGGCAGATATCTTCTGATTCCACGTGTTACTATTACGTGGTGAGCTCCCTTGACCAGGAGACAGCCGCCCAGGTTGAGGATTTCATACAGTCACCCCCGGAAGAAGGCAGCATTCAAAGCACTGCTCATAGGGACCTTTGGCCTCTCACGGCGTGAGTGAAGTGCCCGCTTGCTGCACCTGAACGGTTTTGGAGACAGGCCGCCGGCAGCATTAATGAAGGAGATGCTGGCCCTGGCTGAAGGACACAAGCCCTGCCTCATGTTTGAGCAGGTATTCCTAGAACAACTGCCCGAGGACATACATCTGCTGCTGGCCGATGCAGATTTCAGTGACCCCCCCCTGGAAGGTGGCGGCCTGGGCAGACATGCTGTGGAAAGCCAAGAGGGAGAGCGGGGCGTCCATCGGACAGATTACCAAGCCACGCACCCAACAGCAGGCCAGACCAGGCCCGGCCACGGAGCGCACACAACCCAGAGGCAGGAGTGAGGAGGCCAATGAACAGTGGTGTTTCTACCACCAGCGGTGGGGTACAGAAGCCAGCCATTGTCACCCGCCCTGCAAGTTCCCAGAAAATGCCAGGGCCAGCCGTCACTAATGGCTACAGTGGCTGGCCACCAGGACAGCCTCTTGTATGTCTGGGACAAACAATTGGGACGCTGGTTCTTGGTCGACACTGGAGTGGAAATCAGCATCTTACCCCCGACGGGGTATGACACCTGCAACAGGGAGCCGGGACCCACCCTGAGGGCCACAAACGGCAGCAGAATATGGATCTACGGCACCCGCACAGTGCAGCTGCATTTCGGCGCCAGCCGGTTCACGTGGGATTTCACACTGGCCACCGTGGCCCAACCACTCCTGGGGGTGGACTTCTTGCGAGCCCACAGCCTGCTGGTCGACTTGCAAGGGAAAAGACTGGTCCATGCCAAGACTTTCCAAACGTTATCCCTGGGTGAAGCCAAGTTGCCGGCCCCACACCTGGACTCCATCACGCGGTCTGACAATGAATTCACCAGAATCCTGGCGGACTTTCCATCGGTTCTGGAACTGCAGTTCACAGCAGCCATGCCCAGACACGGAGTACAGCACCACATTCCGACCCAGGGACCCTCCACGCCCGCGCACGAAGGCTCCCCCCCGGACAAGCTCCGCCTGGCGAAGGAGAAGTTCAAGAGGATGGAGCAATTGGGGATCGTACGGCAGTCTGACAGCCCATGGGCCTTCCCCCTGCACATGGTGTCCAAAGAGGCCGGGGGCTGGAGACCATGCGGCGACTACTGCAGGCTGAACGAGGCTCCAGACCGCTACCCCATACCGCACATACAGGACTTTGCAGCAAACCGGCATGGGGCAGGCATCTTTTCCAAAGTAGACCTCATCCGGGGGTACCATCAAATCCCGGTACACACTGAAGACATCCCCAAAACAGCACTCATCACCCCGTTCGGCCTGTTCAATTCCTCTGAATGCCATTCGGCCTGAAGAATGCCACACAGATGCTCCAGCGGCTAATGGATGTGGTGGGACGCGACCTGGACTTTGCGTTCATCTATTTGGACGACATCCTCATAGCCAGCAGTAGTCATCAGGAGCATCTGTCCCATCTCCGCCAGCTCTACTCCTGCCTGAGTGATTTCGGCCTCACAATCAACCCGGCCAAATGCCAGTTCGGTCTCGACACCATCGACTTCCTGGGCCACAGGATTACCAAAGACGGGACAACACCTCTGCCCGCCAAGGTAGACGCGACCCACCACTTCACCCGACCCAAAACAGCAGGAGTTAGTTGGTATGCTGAACTTCTACCACCGCTTCCTCCCCTCAGCAGCCCGTATCATATGCCCTTTGTTCATCCTGATGTCGGGTAAAGGCAAGGACACTACTTGGGACGAACAGGCCACGACTACTTTCGCTAAAGCCAAGGAAGCCTTGGCAGAATCCACGATGCTGGCGCACCTCTAACGGACGTTCCAACCGCCCTCACAGTGGACGCATCCAACACAGCAGTCAGTGGAGTGCTGGAGCAACTAATTGAGGGGCGCTGGCACCCCCTGGCGTTCTTCAGCAGGCACCTACGGCCACCCGAACTCAAGTACAGTGCCTTCGAACGGGAGCTGTTGGCACTGTACCTGGCAATCCGGCATTTCAGGTACTTCTTAGAAGGCAGGCCGTTCACCGCTTTCACGGACCACAAACCGTTGACCTTCACGTTCACGAAAGTGTCTGATCCCTGGTCGGCCCGCCAGCAGTGACATCTGTCCTACATCTCCGAGTACACAACGGACACCCAGCATGTCTCGGGAAAGGACAACATTGTGGCAGACGCACTATCCAGACCAGCTATCCAGGCCCTGTCCCGGGGGGTGGACTATGCAGCACTGGCAGAGGCACAGCAGGCAGACGACGAGATGCCCAGCTACAGGACCGCAGTCTTGGGTTTGCAGCTGCAAGACTTCCTCGTAGGCCCAGGTGAGAGGACCCTCCTGTGTGACGTGGCTACCGGCCAACCTCGCCCCATTGTCCCAGCAGCCTGGCGGCAGTGAGTTTTCAACTTCATACACGGCTTGGCGCACCCATCTATCAGGACAACAGTCTGGATGGTCTCCAGCAAGTTCGTGTGGCACGGACTTCACAAACAGGCCAGTGAATGGGCCAAAACATGCACGCAGTGCCAAACGGCCAGGGTGCAGCGGCACACCAAAGCCCTCCCGCAGCAGTTCGAACCCACCCGCCGGAGGTTCAATCACATTCATGTGGATATCGTGGGGCCCCTGCCAGTGTCACGAGGAGCGCAGTACCTCCTAACTATGGTAGACCAGTTCACAAGATGGCCAGAAGCGGTCCCGCTCACCGACACCACCGCTGATTCCTGCACCCGAGCGCTGACTGCAACCTGGGTAGCACGCTTCGGGGTACCAGCCCACATTACCTCCGACAGAGGTGCCCAGTTCACCTCCAGCCTGTGGTCAGCCGTGGCTCGTCTGTTGGGAACACAGCTACACAACACAACTGCCTATCACCCACAGTCGAATGGACTAATGAAACGCTTCCACCGTCACTTAAAGTCGGCTCTCATGGCCCACCTGAAAGGGCCTAACTGGGTGGATGAGCTTCCCTGGGTCCTGCTTGGAATCCGCACAGCGCCCAAACAGGATCTGCACACCTCGTCAGCCGAGCTGGTGTACGACGCACCCCTGGTCGTCCCAGGAGAGTTCATATCAGCCCCAAGGGGGCAAGAGGAAGAACCCGCAGCAGTCCTGGACAGACTACGCGAAAGGCTCAGCAACCTGGCCCCCGTACCGACTTCACAACACGGACAGATCCCGACCTGCGTACCCAAAGACCTGCAGAACTGTAAGCTTGTATTCGTACGAAGGTACGCACACCGAGCACTGCTACAGCAGCCGTACGAGGGGCCGCTTAAGGTGATCAGGAACAACGGGTCCGTGCTGGACATTGGGGGGAAAGGGGAGGTTTTCACGGTGTACCGACTAAAACCGGCCCATGTGGACTTGGCACAGCTGGTCGAGGTTCAGGCACCGCGGCGCAGAGGCAAACCGTCCAAACAGAGACTGATCCAGACTGTGGGCATTAGGGGTGTATCGCTGGTTCTTGGGGGGAGGTGGTTATGGTGGTTATGTGGCGACACACTTTGTACGCAGGCGATTCGGCTCACAAAATGGTGCGCGCGTCGGCAGAGAGGCCAGCCCCAAAATGGCGCTGGGCCTTCTTCTTCACCAGCAAGGGGAGAAAGTCCGCGCGCGGGGAGAGACTTTTGTAATGCACCTCTGACGTCATTTCTGCCCGGAGAGGGCTGGAACGGAAATGCGTAAAAGCCAGTGCCGCGAAGTTTGAATAAACTAGTCTCGAGTGCAACTTACAGACAGTGTGTCGTTATTTCTAGCTCTGTGTGTAGCACATCGCTACAGTGTTAATCAAATGTGTCAATACTTCTGATGTAGCCAGTTTATTTTTTTAATTTATGGTTATTATCACCCAGTACTCACTGTCTATGAACTCCAGAATTTGTCCATTTTCTGCCTTTTTTTAATTCAACTGTTTCTGTCTCTTCCTGAAGAAGCATGTGCTGCATTGTTTTTTGACTTGACTATTTCTTGCTGTGGTTTTTAAAAAAACTCGAACACCTTGCTGTGCTTCAACAGATAGGTAGTCATCTCAGGTTTGTTTTAAAACCTTTTTCGTAATTCCAAAGCATGAAACTAATAGAAAGAAAAACACAGGGGAAGCTGGGACAAATGTGTACTCTTCATATTTTGTTTGCACTTATGAGATGGTAGTACAACGACATACTCCTTTTACATACTCTTACATATAACCCCTATTGAATTATGTAAACAACAAAGAATGGTTAATCAAACAATATATTTGAAATATTGCTCAAATATTATTGCAATATTAAATACAGAACAAGAGATATATTTTGAAATGGATGAGAGGGTGCTTTTAAAACCATCTCTAGTTTTCATGAACTGCAACCTCGAATTCAGCAGTAAAACCACAGATGAGCTGCACAGTTTTATTTTATATTTTGGCCAATGGGCTGCCTCTTCTAATCTTCCACAGCCCTGTAATCATCATTCTACGTTCAGCCAAGTGCTTCACATCATCAGAATTATGTGTTCTTGCATAATTACCTTTGCCTGCTCAAGTTATGCACTGACTCTTAAGTAAGGGAACTTTATAAGATGCAAGAGAGGCAGCAGTCAGCAGCAGAGACTACCCACCTTGAAATGTCAGGCTCATGCTCTGCTTGGCTGCAAGCTGGTTACGTTTCCACCTTCATCATTTGTCCTCGCTCAGTCACTGTGAAAGTTCAAATAAAGCGTTTCACGCCAGCTGACAATGGTGGGGCCGGGCAGGGTGCAGACTGGAGGTACGGGGAGGCTTCCACTCCGTCAGGAGGTTGTCGGTTTCCAGTCTCACTCCAATGACTTGACACAAAATGCTCCCAGTGTAGTGTCGGTGAGGTAGTGACTCCCATGAGTATCTCAGGGGGAGTGTTATATGGCCACAGCTCCTGATCAGAAGAGGCATTAGACTGAGTCTGGGTACCCTCCAACCTGATGGCATGAACGCTGATTTTTTACAAATTCTGATAATTCCTTCTCCCTCCCCTTTCTCTCTTCTCTATTCCCTATTCTGGTTCCCCTCTCACCACTTCCCTTCTCCTCACCGATCTGTCACCACCATTCTCGGTTCCTCTCCTCCTTCCCTTCCACCTATTGTCCACTCTCATCTCCTAGCAGATTCCTTCTTTTTTAGTTTTTTACCTTTACTACCTATCACTTCTCAACTTCTCACTTCATTTGCCTCTCCCCCACCCAACCTCCACCTTTCCTCACTTAGTTCCACATATCACCTGCCAATTGGTACTCTTTCCAGTTCTGATGTAGTGTTCTGGCCCGAAACATTGACTGTTTTCCCCCCTCTATAGATGCTGCCTGATCTGCCGAGTTCTTTCAGCATTTTGTGTGTGTGTTGCTCCGGGTTTCCACTGTCTGCAGAATAGCTTGTGTTCGTTGGACAGAGACTTGGTCGATACAGATGCATTGAGCCAAAGGGTCTGTTTTATTGCTGAATGACTCTATGATGCTGTGCAGTCTTGTGGGATGAAAAGTCCTCTTATCAACATTTTAAAGAGCATCAAAAGTATTAGCTCAATACCACGTCCATTATTCATGGCTAGGAATATTCTCAGGAATGAAACATGTAAGGAGTGTTTGATGGCTCTGTTTAGAAGAATGAGGGGGATCTCGTTTAAACCTATCAAATATTGAAAGACTTAGATAGATTGGACTTAGAGAGGATGTTTCCTGTGGTGGGTGAATTTAAGACCAGAGGGCACAGCCTCAGAATACAAAGATTTCATTTTAGAACAGAGATGAGGAATTCCTTTAGCCAAAGCAGTGAATCTGTAGAACTCACCGCCACAGACAGCTGTAGAGGCCGAGTCATTGGGTATATTTAAAGTGGAGGTTGGGAGGTTCTTGATTAGTAATGGAGTCAAAGATTATTGGGAGAAAGAGGTTAAGAGGGATAATAAATCAGCTGTAATGGAATGGTAGAACAGACTCAGTGGGCTGAATAGCCCATATTCTGCTTCTGTGTGCTATGGTCTTATGAAGACTGTGCATTTTACAGATTCTTCAGAAGTAAGATGCTCGGTACTGAGGCTCATGAGAAGGGCAAAAACTGACCAGCTTTAATTCACAGGGTTTCCTCAAGAAACCCTGTGCAGTGTTAAGCATAATTGGAGTTTATGAGATTACCTTGTTGAAGAGCTTCAAATGTAACCTGTAGCAGAGTGAATGAGAAAGTTATACGGGCAGCTGGACTGGAACCTGCAACTTCTATTTACAGTATCTCCGCGTGCACTGGGAACTGGGTAGTGAATATGATTTGATCAATGTGGCAATAGAATTTTTTTCTGAGCTGGACATCAAAGGACTGGGTCGCTTTTTATCTTTCACTCTTGTATTGATAATGACGGATAGGGAGGCCATTCGGCCCATTATTCCCTACTAACTTCCAGGCAAACAATTTCCATTACAGAGCAACAGACAAAATGGTGGAGGAACTCAGCAGGTCAGGCAGCATCACCAGAGTGAGATGGATAGGTGATGTTTTGAATTGAGAACCTTCATCTGGACTGAAAGATGAAGAAGAGATTGCAAAGACAAAGTCGAGTTTGCTGTTATATGCTCAAGTACTGTACATGATTGCGGTGAAATTGCAGCACTATCACAGGCTCATCGCACCACATAACAGCATGCACAAAAAAGAGAGTATCCAGGTAAAATATGAAGGGCTGTTCCTCTAGTTTATATTTAAATCATCCTGACAGTCGAGGAGTTGGTCTGGGGATGCAGAGGGGAATTAAAATGGCTGACATTGACAGCTAGAGCAGGTGCAGCAAAGGAGTTGGGCAAAGTAGTTACCCACTCTGTAGCTGGTCTCATCGAATGAGCGGTGGCCACAACAGAAGCACCAGGTGCAATCAGAAAGGCCAGAGGATATGTATGTGAACGTCCACTTTGTCTGGAAGGGTCAACCCATTGAGTTCTTCCAGAATCTCGTGTGTTGCTCCAACATCTGCAGCTTCTCTCTGCAAACAATCCCATTCCTGTTCTTACTTACATATTTCCCACAATATTCAAAAAGTCCATTTTGACCCATCTCTTCTATATTGGTTCTCAAAACAATTCTGTTCCAACCAACTTCTTACTTGTAACCTCTAGTGCCTACTTCCTGCACATTCCCAAACCAAAAGCCGTGGATTAACCAGGAGGTACGTCATCTGCTGAAGGTCAGATCTGTGACATTCAAGCTTGTACCAGAAAATCAGGTACGATTTGCGGAGTGATATTTCAAGGGCTAAGAATGAGGTTGGAGGCAACATTGAATGCACAGCTACTCTGGCAGGGTTTGCAAGACATTACTTCCTACAAAGCAAAACCCAAAAGTATATGAATGGCAGCGATGATTCACTACCAGATGATCAACGCCTTCTATGCACACTTTGAAAGGGAGAACACAACTACAGCTGTGAAGATCCCTGCTGCACCTGATGACCCTGTGATCTCCATCTCAGAGGCCGATATTAGGCTGTCTTTAAAGGGAGCGAACCCTGGCAAGGTGGAAGCTCCTGATGGAGTACCTGGTAAGGTTCTGAAACCTGTACCAACCAACTAGCATGAGTATTCAAGGACATTTTCAACCTCTCACTGCTACAGGTGGAAGTTCCCCCTTGCTTCAAAAAGGCAATAATTATATCAGTGCCTAAGAAGAATAATGTGAACTGCCTTACTGACTATCACTCAATAGCACTCACATTGACAGTGATGAAATGCTTTGAGAGTTGGTCATGACTGGACTGAACTCCTGCCTCAGCAAGGACCTGGACCTATTGCAAATTGCCTATCGCCACAATAGGTCAACGGCAGATGCAATCTCAATGGCCCTCCACACAGCTTTAGACCACCTGGACAACACATACACCTACGTCAGGATGCTGTTCATCGACTATAGCTCAGCATTTAATACCATCGTTCCCACAGTCCTGATTGAGAAGGTGC
>NC_086125.1:27697886-27870386 GCF_963921235.1 Mobula hypostoma
GGTGGGATGACGGAATCGGGCCTGCTTTGTTGTTGTCGTCTTGTTACTTGTTGCGTTCTGTGTGGTTCTCCTGAGCATTGTGGGCATGCTATGTTGGCGCCAGAATGTGCAGCAACACTTGCAGGCTGCCCCCAGCACATCCTTAAGTGTGTTAGTTGTTAATGCAAACAATGGAACTCACTGTGTGCTTTGATGCACGCGTGATAAATAAAGCTGAGGGCTGAATCTTCAAAGCACAATAGATTGCATGCACAGTAAATTTTAACAATTCAATTTATGTGAAAGTACAAGCTAGATGGGGATTTATATTGTAGCAATAACACACTAGGATAGCAGCTTATTTCTTATTTGACATCATTCGTGCATTAAACACAAAAAAGATTTATCAGCAAATATTTAATTCGACACCAACAGTTTTTACTTGAAGGGATACTATCAGTAGAGTTTGCTTCCCTTCACCTCTTTTCAACATGTTGCTACAATCTCCAATGTGCACTTAAAGGCAGCTGATCATTATTCAACACAATTCACCACAACCTTCTTCTAGATCGCCTTGACAACTGGGTTGGCCTCTTTGTAACGCCGTTAATTGGTTTCGCTCATATATTTTAGAGAGAAATTTTTTTTGTCTGACTTGGACATCGATTTTCTATGAGGTACAATGTACTTTGTGTTGGTCAGGGAAGCTGATGCTCTACTCTTCTGCTTATGCATACTCCCCTTAGGAGGCATCATTAGAGAGCATAAACTTGATTTCCACAGTTACACGGATGATACACAATTGTAAATTTCGGTTGAGCGTTATGATGATGATAATGTATCATCTTCTCTGTCTTCTGGTATAGATGTAGTAAATACAGATGAGCAATAATTTCCTCAACCTAAATGAAGATAAGGCTTAAGTACATTTAGTTGGTCCCAAAGCCAGCGAGGTACCCTTCTTGATAAACTTGGGAATGTGGCTGCCCTTGTAAAATCAGAAGTAACAAGCTTGGGTGTTATCCTTGATTCAGATTCGAATTTAAAAATTGCACGTGAAGTCAGTGACCAGAGCAGCATTTCTACTCTCAAGAAGTATTGCAGATGTATGTCCATTTATGTCATGTAATAATGCTGAAAAATTCATCATGCCTTTATATCAAATAGACCAGATTACTGCAATGCACTTTTTACTGGCCTTCCAGAACAATCTTATAGACAAACTTCAACACATTCAGAACGCCACTGCGTGACTTTTAGCTAAAACCAGTTACTTTGGTTACTTTGCATTGGCTTCCTGTATCTTTTAGAATTGAATTTAATGTTTTTAAATTTGTTTTTAAGGCTTTTAATGGTCTGGAAATGGAGTACATCACAGAATCTTTTACGCTATATAATCCTACTCGAGCTCTCAGATCTTCTTTGCCTTTTTTCTTAAATTTAAACAATCTTAGAACATAGAACGTAGAACATGGACAACCTACAGCACAATACAGACCCTTCAGCCCATAAAGCTGTGCCGAACATGTCCTTAGCTTAGAACTACCTGGGCTTACCCATAGCCCCCTATTTTTCTAAGCTCCATGTACCTAACCAGGAGCCTCTTAAAAGGCCCTATCGTTTCCACCTCCACCATAACCGCCGGCAGCCCATTCCATGTACTCACTACACTCTGCATAAAAAACTTACCCCTGACATCTCCTCTGTACCTAACTTCAAAAGATAACTGACATCTCAGCTTTTTCTGACATCTTGTATTGAAAGCACAGGTAGGTAAGCCGAGGGGGTGGGGTGGTTTTGCTGGTAAAAAATGAAATGAAATCCTTGGAAAGAGGTGACATAAGATTGAAGAGCTAGAAACCTTGTGGGTAGATTTAAGAAACTGAAAGGGTAAAAAGACCTTGATAGGATTTATATACAAGCCCGTAACAGTAGTCAGGATGTGGGATATAAATTTCAATTGGAAACAGAATGTAATGTATGTAATAAGGCAATATAACAATAGTGATGGGAGATTTTAATGTGCAGGTTGATTGGGAAAATCAGTTCGGTGCTAGATCCCAAGAGAGGGAATCTGTAGAATGTTTCCAAGATGGCTTTTTAGAGTAGCTTGTGGTTGGCCAATTAGGGTAAAGGCAATTCTGGATTGTGTATTATGTAATGTAACAAATTGGATTAGGGAGTTCAGGTAAAAGAATCCTTAGGAGTCAGTGATTCGAATATGAAAGAATTAACTCAGCAGTTTGAAAGGGAGAAGATAAAGTCAGATGTATCCATATTACAGTGGAGTAAAGGTAATTACAGAGACGTGAGAGAGGATCTGGCCAAAGCTGATTGGAAGGGAACACTAGCAGGGATGATGACAGAACAGCACTGGCTGGAGTTTGAGGGGGCAATTCAGAAGGTGCAGGATAGATACATACCAAAGATGAAAAAGTATTCCAAAGGAGGGATGAGGTAACCATGGGTGACAAGGGAAGTCAAAGATAGCATAAAAGCAACAAAGAAGTCATATGAGATAGTGAAAATTACTGGGAAGTTAGAGGATTGGGAAGCTCTTATAAAAACAGCAGAAGGCAACTAAAAAAAATACAAGGAGAGGAAAGATGAAATATGGGAGGGTAAGCTAGCCAAGAGTATTAAAGAGGATAACAAAGGTATTTTTTCTGATATGTAAAGAGTAAAAGAGAAACGCGAGAGGGTAATGGACAGCTGGAAAATTACACTGGAGAGGTAGTAATGGGGAACATAATTATCTTGTGTCAGTCTTCACTGTGGATTACACTAGCAGTATGACTGAAATTCAAGAGTGGCAGGGGGTTGGAAATGAGTGTCATTGCTATTACTAAGGAGAAGGTGCTTGAGAAGCTGAAAGGTCTGAAGGTAGATTAGTCACCTGGACCAGGTGAACTACACCCCAGGGCTCTGAAGGAGATAGCTGAAGAGATTGTGGAGGCACTATTAATGATCTTTCAAGTATTACTGGATTCTGGACTGGTTCTAGAGGACTGGAAGATTGCAAATGTCGCTCTACTGTTTAAGAAGGGAGGGAAGCAAAAGAAAGGAAATTATAGGCCAGTTTCCTTGATGTCAGTGGTTGGGAAGATGTTGGACTCTTTTATTAAGGATGCGGTTTTGGGCCACTTGAAGGTGCATGATAAAATGGTCCAGGGTCAGCATAGTTTCCTTCAGGGGAGATCTTGCCTGACAAAACTGCTAGAGTTCTTTGAGGAAATAATGGGAAGGATAGACAAAGGAGAGTAAGTGGATGTTGTTAACTTGGATTTTCAGAAGGCCTTTGACAAGGTGCTGCACATGAGGCTGCCTAACAAGATAAGAGCCCATGTTATCACATGAACAATACTAACATGGATAGAAGGTTGGCTAATTGGCAGGAGGCAAAGTGTGAAAGTAAAAAGGGCTATTTTGGTTGGCAACTAGTGACAAGTGGTGTTCCTCAGGGGTCATAATAGGGATCACTTCCTTTCACATTATATGTCTGCGATTTGGATGATGGAATTGATGGCTCTGTGGCCAGGTTTGCAAAGAATACTAAAATAGGTGGAGGGGCAGGTAGTGTTGCAGAAGCAGGGAGTCTTCAGAAGGACTTGGACAGATTAGGAGAAAGGGCAAAGGAGTGGCAGGTGGAATATAGTGCAGAGAATTGTATGGTCATGCACTTTGGTAGAAGGAATAAAGGCATAGACTATTTTCTAAATGGGGAGAAAATTCAAAAATTAGAGGTGTAAAGGGACTTGGGAGTCCTTGTGAGGGTGAAAGGATAATGTGCACTTTAAGTCAGTGGTAAGGAGGGCAAATGCAATGTTAGCATTCATTTCGAGAGGATTAGAATATAAGAGCAATGATGTGATGCTCAGGCTTTATAAGGCATTGTTCAGACCACACTTGAAGTATTGTGAGCAGTTTTGGGACCCTTTTCTCAGAAAAGATGTGCTGGCATTGGGGAGGGTTCAGAGGAGGATTGCGAGAATGATTGCAGGAATGAAAGTGTTAATGTATGAAAAGTGTTTGAAGGCTGTAGGGCTGTCCTCACTGTAATTTAGAAGAATGAATGGGGATCTCATTGAAACCTATCAAATATTCAAAGGTCTAGAAACAGTGGATGTGGAGAGGATGTTGCCTATAGTGGGGTGAGTCTAGGACCAGAGAGCACAGTCATGGAATAGAGGGATGTCCATTTAGAATAGAGATGAGGAGGAAGTTCTTTAGTTAAAAGGGAATGATTCATTGCCATGGATGGCTAAGGAGGCCAAGTCATTGAGTGTATTTCAAGTACAGATTGATAGTTTCCTGGTTAGTCAGGCCGTCAAAGGTTTCGGGGTGAAGGCAGGAGAATATGGTTAGGAGGGATAATAAATTGGCCATGATGAAATGGCAGAGCAGACTTGGTGGGTCAAGTGGCCTAATTCGGCTCCTATGTCTTCCAGTCCTATTGTCTTACGGTTTCATGTCAAGACCCTTCTTCAGGACTGGAAAGGAAGGGGGAGAAAGCCAATGTGACAACATCCTAGAAAACAATGGTGGAAGTGAGCAGATGAAGAGGGATTTGACTCCCAGAAAAACAAAGGAATGTAGAAATGAGTGAGTATGTAACAAGTTACAACAATAAGAGGCAACCAAATTCACTAATTAACATATTTTTCAAAAGACTGCTCGACAAATCTGCCCCAGTAAACCATTAGCATATATTATGTATGCTAATTATTCAACACTCCATTATCCAAAGTGTTCAGTTTGAAGAATGGATAGTTAAAGGCCTTTTGATGCTCATTAAATCAGGATTTCAGTCTTGTGGAAAGACTTTCTTCTGGTTTTGTATCCGGTTACGGTGTAAAGGTTCTAGATCAGGACTAGTTTAATACAGCATGGGTCTGATGCAAAACTGGTCTGATATGACACCAGTCAGATACAATGCATGTACGATAGAACACAGATCTGATATTAAATGGGTCTGATACAATAAAACCTTAAAAGTAAGTGAAGAAGTCTTTTGCACACTGCTCTTCGTAACAGTGGCAAGTAAAGGCTGATTTATACTTGTGAGTCAAATGTACGCCGTAGATATGGCGTAGCCACGTACCCTACGCTGTACTCTACACCGAACCCTACGCCGTAGCCTAACACGCACCTCTCCCAAAATGTAACTACGTGTCGTGGCAACGCAGACTGAAACAACTGTGATTGGTCCACTTGGTAGCAATAGCTGCAATAGCTTCCCATTGGGTGACTGAAGGGCAGGGAAGAAACTCTGGCTGCAATGCTTTCAATAAAGCTTTACAGACCTCCGAAATTATGGAGGACCCTGTGCTTGACCCCAGTTTGTAACTAGCTACTACAGCCTGTTGACTTCTACCTGAAGCTAAAACTCAAATGATGATTGCCAGTCTCTGAGTATACTGTACGTACACTGATGCAAAACAAATGGTTGGAGATGATGAACCAAATCGTCAAATCTACCTGCCGACATCCGAAAATATTTGAATGCATTTCCTTGTCTGTGTCTCTCAGTGGCCGGACAAGCACCGAAAATTCACCCTCCTTCAGTTTCGGTCACCATTGTTTGAAGTTCGAGTTTCTTCGTGTTGAAACTCAACACGAAGAAACTCAACACAGTGGCATAGAAACCCCACCGCCAGCTGGCGTTTTGGCGGTGAATTGCAGAGCGACGCAGACACACCTACGTGCAAGTATAAATGCTAACAAGGGCATAGCCCACTTGCGTAGGCTACGGCGTAAACCAGTACACACAAGTATAAATCAGCCTTTATGCAGTGAAAATTGATAAGGTGATTAAGTGGTGTACGGTGAGTTGGCCTTCATTAGTTGAGCGATAGAGCTCAAGATCTGCCATAATGGGCGTATAGTGGATGCAATGTCATGTTTTGAAAGGGCTTCACCTGTGTGACTCCCTGCAGCATCTGGTGACCCTGTGACCTCTGTCTTGGAGGTCAATGTTAAAACATTTTTCAAGAGGGTGAACACTTGTAAGGCACCAGGCCCTGATGGTGCACCTGGCAGGGCACTGCAGGTGCCAACCAACTGGTGGCAACCAACTGGTGGGAGTGTTAGAGGACATCAAAGCTGCTTCAGACTGTCATCAATTGCACTCACATCTACTGTGTTGAAGTGTTTTGAGAGGTCCTGGCCCTGGCGGCATTCAAGCATCAAGTCAAGTCCTGGCCCTGGCGGCATTCAAAAACCAAGTCAAGTCCTGGCCCTGGGGGCGTTCAAGCACCAAGTCAAATCCTGGCCCTGGCGGCATTCAAGCCCCAAGTCAAGTCCTGGTCCTGGCAGCATTCAAGCACCAAGTCAAGTCCTTTCCCTGGCAGTGTTCAAGCACCAAGTCAAGTCCTTTCCCTGGCGGCGTTCAAGCACCAAGTCAAATCCTGGCCCTGGCAGCATTCAAGCCCCAAGTCAAGTCCTTTCCCTAACAGCATTCAAGCACCAAATCAAGTCCTGGCCCTGGCAGCATTCAAGCACCAAGTCAAGTCCTGGCCCTGGCGGTGTTCAAGCATCAAGTCAAGTCCTGGCCCTGGCGGCGTTCAAGCACCAAGTCAAATCCTGTCCCTTGCGGCATTCAAGCCCCAAGTCAAGTCCTGTCCCTGGCAGCATTCAAGCACCAAGTCAAGTCCTGGCCCTGGCAGTGTTCAAGGATCAAGTCAAGTCCTGGCCCTGGTGGTATTCAAGCACCAAGTCAAGTTCTGGCCCTGACAGCTTCCCAGTTCTGAGTCAAGTCCTGGCCCTGGCGGTCTGTGATTCCTGTCCTACCCCCTTGTCTGAATCCCTTCTCTGCCCCTCTCGCCTCTAGCCCTCATCTGCAGCCCCCGCCTGCAGTTCGGTTTAGTTCCATCACCGGAGCTAGATAGGTACTGTCTGGTGTTCATTCGTGTTGGTCTTGTCTTGTCCTGTCCTCGCCTCCATGGGGTAAGTCAGGCCGTCTTGCCGTTGTCCCGCAGGGGGTCATGTTCTGTCTTGTCTTGTCCTCGCCTTCGTGGGTAAGTCAGGCCGTCTTGCTGTTGCTCCACGGGGTGTTATGTCTTGTCCTGTCTTGTCCTTGCCTCTGTGGGGTAAGTCAGGCCGTCTTGCTGTTGCCCTGCGTCAGGTCATGTCTTGTCCTGTCTTGTCCTCGCCTCTGTGGGGTAGGTCAGGCCGTCTTGCCGTTGCCCCGCAGAGGATCATGAGTCCCGGCCCTATGTCCTGTACCCAAGGAGGGGTCCCGACTCTGTGTTCTGTGTATGTGTCCATGGTTCCATGTACCTGCTCCCCGAGACCGAGGCTCTGTTTTCCATGTTCCTCCTCTCCCTAGCCCATGTCATGTCCATGCCTGGTTCTGGGGTCCGAGCCCGAGGCAAGACCCAGGTACTGGGTCCTTGCCCAGTCTCTGGCTCGGAGTCCATACCCTAGCCTCTTCATGTCTCCTCTAGTTCTGGGATCTAATTCCGAGTCCTAGCCCAGACTCCTAGTCCCAGCCTAGTCGTAGTCCTGAGTCCTTGCCCAGTTCGCTATTCCTGCTCCTGCCTTGCTCTCCTGGTATCGAACAATAAACTAAATCTAAGTAACCTCACAAGATGTGTCTTGCATTTGGGTCCACCCTTGCTCCCAGTGCCCCGGCCAGTGTGACAGAATGCTCTCGCCAAACATGGACCCAGCAGACACAAACTGTTTTTCCAAACTCTTGTCAGCCTGAGAGTAAAGGTGTTGTTGCTCTGTTTTGCCCGCCGGCCAAATCCCCCCCATCCACCCGGGTCATCGATAATACAGGCAAATCTGTTGGTCGCCTGGAGGCTCCCATTGGGAGGGGGGTACTGTCATGGTCCGGATCGGGGTCCCTTTAAATTTAGCTTTTTTATGTTACAATCCGGACCGTTGATTCCCTGTTTTCCTGTGTCTCTCGACTTTGGTGATTAGAGGCAATTAACACTCGGCTGAACCGGTAGTTTATAGTCTCCGGCTTTCAGCCATTCGGCGTGGGAGCGTCTGCAAAGTCATCAAAGGTACGGTGTGCCGATGTCATCTGGCCGGAGCAAGCCTAGTCTCTGCCAAAGCGAGTGCCGGTAATTTGCCTCTCCTCACCAGAGCAACCCTGTCCAGTTACCTCGCCAAAGTGAGCCTGCAAAGTTTCCTCAACAAGGTGGGTCCGTCAGTTAACCGGCTGGACGGAATCAAGAACCGCTGCCCACTGTTCCCGGGCCGAGTCCAGAGCTCACCACTACCCAGAGGCTCCAAGTCAGGTCCTGGCTCCGGGTGCATTCAAGCACCAAGTCAAGTCCTGTCCATTGCGGCGTTCAAGCACCAAGTCAAGTCCTGTCCCTGGTGGCGTTCAAGCACCAAGTCAAGTCCTGATCCTGGTGGCATTCAAGCACCAAGTCAAGTCCTGGCCCTGGCGGCATTCAAGCACCAAATCAAGTCTTGGCCCTGGCGGCGTTCAAGCACCAAGTCAAGTCTTGGCCCTGGCGGCGTTCAAGCACCAAGTCAAGTCTTGGCCCTGGCAGTGTTCAAGCCCCAAGTCAAGTCTTGGCCCTGGCGGTCTGTGATTCCTGTCCTACCCCCTTGTCTGAATCCCTTCTCTGCCCCTCTCACCTCTAGCTGTCATCTGCAGCCCCCGCTTGCCCTTCGGTCTAGTTCCATCACTGGAGCTAGATAGGTACTGTCTGGTGTTCATTCGCGTTGGTCTTGTCTTGTCTTGTCCTCACCTCCATGGGGTAAGTCAGGCCATCTTGCCGTTGCCCCGCGGGGGGTCATGTCTTGTCTTGTCTTGTCCTCGCCTCTGTGGGGTAAGTCAGGCCGTCTTGCCGTTGCCCTGCGGAGGGTCATGAGTCCTGGCCCTATGTCCTGTACCCAAGGAGGGGTCCTGGCTCTCTGTTCTGTGTGTGAGTCCCGGCCCTATGTCCTGTACCCAAGGAGGGGTCCCGACTCTGTGTTCTGTGTATGTGTCCATGGTTCCATGTACCTGCTCCCCGAGACCGAGGCTCTGTTTTCCATGTTCCTCCTCTCCCTAGCCCATGTCATGTCCATGCCTGGTTCTGGGGTCCGAGCCCAAGGCAAGACCCAGGTACTGGGTCCTTGCCCAGTCTCTGGCTCGGAGTCCATACCCTAGCCTCTTCATGTCTCCTCTAGTTCTGGGATCTAATTCCGAGTCCTAGCCCAGACTCCTAGTCCCAGCCTAGTCGTAGTCCTGAGTCCTTGCCCAGTTCGCTATTCCTGCTCCTGCCTTGCTCTCCTGGTATCGAGCAATAAACTAAATCTAAGTAACCTCACAAGATGTGTCTTGCATTTGGGTCCACCCTTGCTCCCAGTGCCCCCGCCAGTGTGACAGTATAAACCCCTTATATACAGTGGTGGGAATTTAACTCTGAACTTACAGGTGATGCTGTAAAGCATTACACTAACGCTAACTGCCACGCTATCGTGCTGTCCATATGGCGTTGTCTCTTGTACAGCGAGCTTGCTTTGATAGCGACGTGAATAGATGGCATCTTCGTGGAAGGAGGAGGAGAGGGGCTCTAGGAGAAGACAGCAGAATGGAGAAAGACATATCAGCAAATAGAAACAAATTTGAAACTAGCACACTAAATACAACTCAAAACTCTCCTGTGACACAAAGGGTCTGAACTTTTTACCATCAAGAAATATCACACTCTATTGCATTACTCCCATTCCCCATTACGAAACACAGAAGGTTATTGATGAGATGAGATTCAGTGACCTTCAACATAAGTGAAAAATAGAGCTGATTTTTTTTTCCCTCCCTTGAAGATTTGCAGTTTCAATCACAATTCATTTCTGTCAAGGTAAAATAATATATACCAGACTGTAAATAATTTTGTAAGCTTGGAGAACAGCTAGGCAGGAAATAGGAGCTGCAGAGTTCCTAGTAATTTCCCAAGGGAGGTTACTTTGGGCTAACATCCAAGGGCAGGACTGTCAGTGAAGTGTGCATGCTACACTCTGGTTGTTGGTGGTTATATATTATCTGCTTGTCCCTGGCCACCTCGATTGAATTTGAGTAAAAACTTCCTGTGTTATCGGATTGTGGCCCATTTTTCTTTCTTTTTTCTGCCCTTACAAGATTTAATTCTCCAATAAAAAGCCACGGTATCTTTAGTTGTTTCCCTCTCTTTCAATTTGCTGCATTAATTAATTGGTTTTGGTTGACTCTATTGTAGAGAATAGTTTCCATAATTATTAATCCTATTTGTTTAGGAGTTTGAATTCCTTTAGGTAACAACTGGATCCTGAGAACCGAAAGGGATTGTTTGGTTCAAATGTTCCACATGGACAATAATATTCTACATTAGGGACATTTAACAGACTCTGAGATAGGCACGTGAATGAAAGAAGAATGGAAGGCTATGTGGAAGGGAAGGGTTAGATTGATCTTGGGGTAGGTTAAAGAGTCAGGACAACATCATAGGTTGAAGAGTCTGTGCTGTCCTGCACCTCCATCCATCTGCAGTCTAATTATACACATATCCTTAAATATAGAACACTTACTGTGCATACCGAGTATACTGTGGTACAATGTCAAAAATGGCTTCGTGTGTCACTTAAGACCATATGACAGAAGAGAAGAATGAGGACATTTGGCCCATCAAGTCTGTTCCGCCATTCCATCATGGCTGATTTATTATCCCTTTCAACCCCATTCCCTTGCCTTCTCCCCATTACCTTTGACACCTTTACTAGTCAAGACCCTATTAACCTCAGCTTTAAATATACCCAATGACTTGGACTTCACAGCTGTCTGTGGCAATGAATTCCATAGATTCACTACCCCCGGGTAAAGAAATTCCTCCTCATCTCTTCTAAAGGAACATTTTTCTATTATGAGGCTGTACCCTCTGGTCCTTGACTCCCTCACTGTTCTAAGCGTCCTCTACTTGAATGTCCAGTCATCTGTTGTATTTTCGTTATATACCCTTCCGTCCCTTTCTCCCTCATATTTGTGCCTATCTTTCCCATAAGTAGGTTGACAGGTTCTTTGTTCAGGATTGCAGGTATATCGGGAGAAGTGAAGAGAATGGGTTTGGGGAAAAAGTCAGCCATGACTGAATGATTCAGCAGACTCAAAGGTAAGATCTCATTTTGCTCCCATGTATTATGATCTAAATGCATAGAGTTATACAGATCAGAAGCAGGCCCTTCAGCCCAGATGGTCCATGCTGACTATGATTCCAATTTGCCTCTATTTGGCCCATGACCCTCTAAACCTTTCCTAGCCATGTACGTATCCAAGTCCCTTTCAGATATTGATAATGACCGTGCCTCAATCACCTTCTGGGTGAAAATGTTGCCCCTCACATTCCTTTAAAATCTCCCAGCTCACCTTACACTGACACTCGGTGACAGCTTTATTAGGTACACCTTTACATCTGCAAATATCTAATCAGATGATCTGCCTTGCCTTGCCTTCCGCCCTTAACTCCCGGTGGAGTCGTTGGGGCGCCGTCATGACAAGCCTTGCACCAGTCTGTTCCATCTGTCACGGTTGTGTGCCAGAGCTGGGGTCACCACAGGTGGTTTCCCTGTCCATTCTTTAATGTTGTCTGTCCATCTTTTCCTCTGTCTACCTCTCCTTCTTTTTCCCTCCACAGTTCCTTGTAGAACGGTCTTTGCAAGGCCACTGGATCTTGTTACGTGGCCGTACCATCTCAGCTTTCTTTTCTTCACCGTTGTGAGAAGGTTTTCATGGGGGCCAATGTGGTGCTGGATGGTCTTGCGGACCTGCTCGTTTGTGATGTGGCCCAAGTACGAGATGCCCAATATGTTGCAATAGCATTTCATTTCCAATGCCTGTAGCTCTGCTGCGAGGGTCCATGTCTCACATGCGTACAGGAAGGTGGAGAATACCAATGCACGCAGGAATCTGATCTTGTACTTCATGGTGATGTTGCTGTCCCTCCATATTGTCTTGAGTTTGGAGAGTGCAATCATTGTCTGTGCGGTTCGCGCTAGGACTTTTGGTCTTGACCCTTCGTCACTGATGATTGCCCCCAGGTATTTGAACTGCTGCACTGTCTCAAGTTTCTGACCATGGACTGAGATGTCTGTTGTGATAGCACCATTGGCATTTGCCATGAGCTTGGTTTTCACGGCACTTATTTCCATTCTAAACTTTGTGGAGGCTCTGTCAAGATGGCTGACCAGGTTGGCCAGTTCATCCTCTTTTCCTGCAAGTCCATCAATGTCGTCAGCAAGTCTTAGGTTTGTGATGTTCTTCCCTCCGATGCTGACTGTGCCCACATGATCTTCAAGGACAACACTCATGATTTGCTCCAGGAAGACGTTGAAGAGAGTGGGGGGAGGAGGCAGCCCTGACGGACTCCTACAGAGGTATGGAACCACTCCCTGGTGGTGCCCTGTGCGAGCACTGCACTGGTTGCCTTGGCGTAGAGCTGTTGGATTGTATGGATCAGCTTCTGACCCATGATGAATTTCTTCATGGTGACCCATAAGGCATAATGCCAGACTCTGTCAAATGCCTTCTTGAAGTCTATGAAGACGTGGTAGAACTCTCTCTGGTGCTGAGGGTGTTTTTCACAGAGGGTGCGGAGGTTGAAAGTCTGCTCAGTGGTGCTTCTGCCCTTACTTGCTTGTTCCTCAGCAATGATGTCTTCTGCCTGAGGTCTCAGTCTGTTCAAGATGATTCTGAGCATTAGCTTGCTTACACGGCTGATTAAACTGATGGTACGGTAATTCTGACAAAGTTGGAGATTGCCTTTCTTGGGAAGTACAATGATCAGCTACTGAATCCAAGGTGTCGGCCGTTCACCTGTCTGCCAGATCTTATTGCAGATGGTGGTAAGCATGTCTATCGTGGCCTCTCCTCCGTGCTTCAGCAGTTCAACCGGGATGTCATCAACTCCTGCTGACTTTCAGTGATCGTATTGAGGCTTCAACTTCTTCATGCATGATTGGATAGTCATCCTCATTGGAAGATTCCTGCACATTCAGCATGCTTGGATCCCCTTTGTTTTGGTAGTTGTACAGTTCTGAACAGTACTCTGTCCACCTTTCCATTATTTCCTTTTCTTCTGTGAGACTTTTGCCATTTTTGTCTTGGATGGTGTTTACTTTGGCTTGTTTTTCTTTGGTAAGATCCTTCACCAGTTGGAATGCCTTCTTTGTGTTGTTGTTGGAGAGTCTGTCTTCAATGTCCGCACATTGTTCAGCTATCCATCCTTGTTTTGCTTCCTTCGTTTCCCTCCAGATTTCCTTGTTGATTTTCCTGTATTCTGTTTTTCCCTCTACTGTGTTTTTATCTTTCTTTAATTTCCTTCTTGTATCACACATATCCAGCATCTTGTTAGTGACCCATGGTTTAGACTTGCGGTGGTTTTTCCCCAGAATCTTGCTTGCTGTTTCCGTCATCACTGTGTTAAAGTTATTTGTGGGGGTCTCCAGGTCTTCATCAAAGAGAAGTATTGGTGCAAACTTCCTCCCAATTGCTGCCTGAAATTCTTCAGAGATGATGAAAGACCCTGCAATCAGACGGTTGTCTAGCAGCAATTCCAAACATAAAAGCACGCAGACATGGTCAAGAGGTTCTGTCATAAGGGGATGGCTGGGAACAGACCCAAGTGCAGGGCACAGACACTGAAGTACTAGGAACAGGACATGGACACGAAAACCAGGAACCCGGAACAGGACTGGACAAGAGAGCTAGGAGCCCAGCTTGGATTCCGAGCCAGAGACTGGACAAGGACCCAAAACCTGGGTCTTGCCTCTGGCTCTGACTCCAGAACTAGGCAAGGACATGACTTGGCTGGCAGGAAGGACGAGGCTGGAGTTTTCAGACTTGAGGCGAGGCTGGAGACCAGAGACTTGAGGCGAGGCTGGAGACTAGAGACTTGAGGCCAGGCTTGAGACTAGAGGCTTGAGGCTTGGGGTCTTGAAGCTCCTCCTGGACAGGGCGCGGTGCTTCTGGGCAGGGCGCAGATCACCTGGGCAGGGAGCAGATTTCCACCCAACAAAGGCAAGGGACAAGAAGAGACAGAACCAACCACAGGGTAAGGGCAAGACGGCCTGACTTACCCGACGGAGGCAAGGAACAAGAAGGGACAGAACCAACCGTAGGGTAACGGCAAGATGGCCTGACTTACCTGGCAGATACAAGGGACAGGAAGGGAGGTAGGTACAGGGTAACTCCAAGACAAGACTTCAGGCGAGATGATGCGAGAGTTACCAGCAAGACAAGGCAAGGCTTCAGGCAATGCAAGGCGAGACAAGAATTTCAGGCAAGGTGAGAGTTACCGGCAAGACAAGGCAAGGCTTCAGGCAATGCAAGGCGAGAAAAGTACTTTAGACGAGGCGAGAGTTACCGGCAAGACAAGGCAAGGCTTCAGGCGAGGAAACAGAAGGCAGGGGAAGGGATACAAGGAGTAAGGACAAGAACAATCCAGCAGCCATGCCCTGGTCTCTGAAAGTAGTTATGCAGCCAGCCCCAACGAGAATTAGCTGCCTCAATTAGTGCTCAACAGGAACAGAAACAAGGTAGACAGGAAAACCTGGAGCAAGGGTCGATGGACCGGACCATGAACCAGAATGTGGACTTCACGGATTGGACCATGACAGGTTCAGTTACAAACAAGAGAAAATCTGCAGATGCTGGAAATCCAGGTAACACACACAAAATGCTGGAGGAAGTCAGAAGGTTCAGGCACCATCTATGGAGAAGAATAAAGAACTGACATTTTGGACCAAGACAGAATCATTGGGCCTTCAATCCTCTCTGTGGATGCTGCCTGACCTGTGGACACAGGACTTTCTCCCTGTGTTTAACCTGTCTGCCTCTCTTCTTGCTATCAGGCGATGGAGATGCTGGAGTTTTGGTTCTCGTGCCGCCAGGTTCGGGATAGTTGTTGCTCTGGAGTCATCAGGCTCCTGGACCGGTTTCACTGGCCTCAGCACTGAACTGACTCCACAGCTGAGGACTCACTATCGGGGACTCTGTAGCTCAGGCTCTCAATAGGTTCAGAGAAATGTAAACAATATACATCCCGAAATCCTTTTCCTTCACAAATATCCATGAAAACAGAGGAGTTCCCCAAGAATGAATGACAGTTAAATGTTAGAATCCCAAAGTCTCCCCCTCCGCCAGCTCTCCCCATCCATGCATAGGCGACAACAAAGTGATGACCTCTCCTCCCCCATCAGAAAAAAGCATTGGAGCCCTCCATCAAGCTCTCAGGCATGCAGCAAAGCATCAATAAAGACTCGCAGTACCCCAAAGACTACTCGTTCACCCGGTATCCGACCACAGGCTTTCTCTCTCCTTAATAAGGGAAAAAGAGATGTCCCCATTTCACAGTGAGAGGGGAGACATAACAAAACAACTTGCTGATTTAAAAGTCTATTGCGTCACTTTTTACAAGTTCTGTGCCCAAAGATCTCGGGTCTCTGGGCACACAGTCAGCAGCCAGCTCGCTGTTTTCAATCTTCCATGTCTCACGACACGGCAGCTTTCTGCAATGGCACTGACCTTGAATCCGCCTGCCTCCAGAACCACGAAAATCTGGCACCCTGAAGGCGCACTGGTCTTCTAGGCTGCATCCTTGTCAAAGCGAAAACCAGCTAGCCGTGAGGCCCTGAGAACGGGACCCATTCCCATAAAGAACCGAAGTTAGCATGTAACTCCATGTCAGGGTCTTCGAAAGAGCCCTGAAAAGGGAAAAAAAAAGAGACAGTAAAGATAGAAATAGAGTTGTTTCCAAAGATGCAAGCAAAGATGCTCCGCCCCCTGAATCTGTGTATATTTGTTTAGATTTTTTTACTGTTCGTACCATTTGTTCTCTTTTGCATATTGTCACTCTTTGTTGTATCCATTTTTTTTTGTACATTAAGATCATAAGGCCATAAGACATAGGAGCAGAATTAGGCCACTTGGCCCATCAAGTCTGCTCCATTCACTGATCACTGCCTACTGAGAATTCCTTTACCTTAAGCTCCCTAAGCAAGTTTGTTTCATTTCACAATACCCAAATCAAAATTATCTTTCCCCTAATGTGTTCTACCAAATGTTGCTCTAAAAAACCATCTTGGAAGCATTCTATAAGTTCACTCTCTTGGGATCTGGCACCAACCTTATTTTCCAAATCTACCTGCATATTGAAATCCCACATGACTACTGTAACATTACCATTATTACATGCCTTTTCTATTCCCGTTGAAATTGATATTCCAGATCATATTTCAGCCGGACACCCCGGCTGAAATCTGGAGGAAAACACACAGAGGATGCAGAGGGGTATCAAAAAGGCGAGGAAAGAGGACCAGGTCGAGACAACAGAGACTTATGGAGAAGAGGAGTTCTCCACTTGGACTGCATATGGACATACCCGACCAAAACTTTTCCATGGAGGGCTTCCAGACCATTCAGGCTGACCGGAAGTGCACTGACAGCGGTAAGTGTAAAGGAGTTGGGGGCTTTCTGTTCTGGTTTACAACAGATGGTGCAATCCTGGTCATATTACGATCGAGGAACGAGTTTGTAGCCCGGATATTGAACTTTTTACTGTTGGACACCGGCCATATTCCACCGAGATACAACACTGGGTGTTATTGGAGGTTGTTCCTGCCTGTGGCCATTGAACTTGCAGCTCCTCCCGTGGAGGGTCAGACACCCTGAGCCAATAGGCTGGTCCTGGACTTATTTCCATCTGGCATAGTTTGCATATTGTTGTTCGATTGTTTGTGGTTTTTGTATTTCTATATTCATACTCTGTTCTTGGCAGGTGCAGCTGTAATGAAACTCAATTTCCCTCGGGATCAATAAAGTATGTCTATGTCTTTGTCTATGGCAACTGTTCGTGGGCCTCTATACAACTCCCATCAGAGTCTCTTACCCTTACAGTTTTTTAATTCTACCCACAAGGATTCTACATCTTCTGATCCTATGTCATCTCCTTCTAAGGATTTGATTTCACTTTTTACCAACAGAGCCACCTCATCACCTCTGCTTACTTACCTGTCCCTTCGATACAAGATTCTATTGTGTTTCTTTGTTTCAAGAACATTAGACCATCAGACATAGGAGCAGAATTAGGCCATTTGTCCCATCGATTCTGCTCTACCATTTCATCATGGCTGATCCATTTTCCTTTCAACCTCATTCTTGAATGATTTGGCCTCCATAGTTGCCTGTGGCAATGAATTCCATAGATTCACCACTCTCGGGCAGAAAAAATTCCTCCTCATCTCTGTTCTAAATGGACGTCCCTCTATTCTGAAGTTCCCCCAGCTCTTCATTCTCTTAACATGCACTCTATCTAGGCCTTTCACAGTCAATAGGTTTCAATGAGATCCCCCGCCCCCATTCCTCTAAATTCCAGTGAGCACAGGCCCATAGACATCAATTGCTCCTCATATGATGGCACTTTCATTCCTGGAATCATTCTCACGAACCTCCTCTAAACCCTCTCCAATGTCACCACATCCTGTCTCAAATAAGGGGCCTAAAACTGCTCACAATACTCCAAGTGAGGCCTCACTAGTGTCTTATAAATCCTCAGGATTACACTCTTCCTTTTATAATCTAGGCTCAAAGCGAATGCTAATATTGCATGTTTTCTGGGTGCCTGCAGGAAGATGAACCTCCAGGTTGTATATGGTATATGTACTTCGATAATAAGTTTGAAAATTGATTTTGAACTTTGAGTTCCTCCAGCATTTTGTGTGATTCAGCACCTGCAGAATCTCTTCTTTCTGTGTTATATAATTCTATGTATTTGGACCATAAGATGTGGGAGCAAAATTTGATCATTAATGTTGAGCCTGCTCCATCATTCAATCTTGGCTTTTGTTTTTCAACCCAATTCTCTCTTCATCTCCCTGTAATATTTCAACCACTGAACAAACAAGAAGCTATCAACATATTTATGGCAAATAAAGGCACATAAAGCATATGAGGGAAAAAGGAATGGAAGAGTATATGACTAAAAGACAGCAAATGGTTGAAGTTTCATTCAGTTTATCTAATTCTAGTTCAAATAGAGTAAGAATTTCAGATTCAGATTTATTTATCACATATACTTCGAAACATAAAATAAAATTACAACCAATAGAACGTAAGGTTGTTCTGGGGACAACCACACCAACTGGAGTATTATGAGCAGTTATGGACCACTTATTTAGGAAAGGGTGTGCTACAATTGGAGCAGGTCTAGAGGAGGCTCATGAGAATGATTGCAAATTGAAAGGGTTAATGTATGAAGAACGTTTGATGGCTCTGGGCCTGTACTCCCTGGAGTTTAGAAGAATGAAGGTGGATCTCATTGAAGCTTATCTAATATTGAAAGGCCAAGATGAGGACACTACCTCACTTTTTTTAATATACAGTATTTCTGTTTTTGCACATTTTTAAATAATATATTCAATATACGTAATTGATTTACTTGTTTATTTATTACGTTTTATTTTATTTATTATTATTTTTTACTCTCTCTCTCTGCTAGATTTTGTATTGTATTGAACTGCTGCTGCTAAGTTAACAAATTTCACGCCACATGCCAGTGATAATAGACCTGATTCTAATTCTGAGTGGATGTGAAGAGGATGTTTCCCATAGTTGTGGAGTCTAGGACTAACAGTCACAGCCTCAGTATCGAGGGAGGTCCCTTTAGAACAGAGATGAGGAGGAATTTCATTAGCCAGAGGGTGGTGAGACTGTGGAATTCATTGCCACAGACTTCTGTGGAAGCCAAGTCATCGGATATATTTAAAGAGGAAGTTGATAGGTTCTTAGCAATACACAAAATGCTGGAGGAACTCAGTAGGCCAGGCAGCATCTAGAAGGGGTAGGAGCACCAGAGGGAGGTGATGGGCAGGGAAGGAGGTAAGCTGAGAGAAGGAAATGGGAATGGGAAATGGTGAAGGAGAGGTGGGGTGAGGGCATATACTGGAAGTTCGAGAAATTACTGTTCATGTCATCAGGTTGGAGGCTACCCAGACAGAATACAAGATTATTTTTCTCCAACCTGAGTGTGGCCTCTTCATGTTTATCCCTTTCTTCCATTGTCTTTTATCCTCTCCTATCAGATTCCACCTCCCCCAGCCCTTTATCTCTTTCACCAATCAACTTCCCAGCTCTTTACTTCACCCTTCCCCCTGGTTTCACCTATCACATTCCACTTTCTACTTCTTCCTCCCCTCCCCTCGCCCGCCTTCTTACTCTGACTTCTCCACTTCCCTTCCAATCCTGAGGGAGTGTCTCAGCTCGAAATGTCAACTGTTCACTCTCTTCAATAGGTTTTTGCCTGCTGAGTTCCTTCAGCATTTTGTGTGTATTGCCCTGGATCTCCAGTATCTGCAGATTTTCTCGTATTCTTGATAGGTTCTTGATTAGAAAGGGCATCAAAAGTCAAAAGGGAGAAGGAAAGAGAATGAAGTTGAGACGGATAATAAATCAGCCAAGATGGAATGTTGGAACAGACTCAATTGGCTGAATGGCCTAATTCTGCTCCCATGTCTCATAGTCTTATGGCCTAACAATGACTCAACAAAACCCACAAAATAAGCGGTAACAGCAACAGCAGAACAAAACAAGCCCCATACCCATGCTCCTGACCCTAAACACACACACACACACACACACACACACACACACACCTCCTAGTCCGGTACTCCAGTCCTTGTCCTGGACTCTCAAATTTGCCTGAAGAAGCTGTTGTGGAAGTAAGTTTGACATCCTAACCACTCATTGGGTAGAAGGTTTCTCTGAAGGTACTGGCACAGCTCAATGAAAGGTAAATCAGTTCAGTAAAAACGTTGCCCTAATTTCATGCTGGATTTACAAGGGCCTCTTTTGAGAGTGCATGATATTTAATGTGGTGTTGTCCGAATGATGTGCAGTGAGGTCTGAAATCCAGTCTTGGTAGGGTTCAGTTCAGGTGACTCAGAATGTACAGGGGTAGCACTATTTGGATGGTCTGCTTCCTATTACTGCTGTTGACACAGACAGCTGGATGACGCACTGGTTATCAGTGCTGGCCTGAGTTTGTTAATGAGGGTGTCTGATTAGAAGGACAAAGTGTTCTGACACAGATTAATTTCCTGTATATTATGATGAAGGCACACAGTTTTGCAGGATCATTTCAGGCAAATCGGTTGAGTTTTGCAAAGCCTAGTCTGTTTTAAATGGTACGGCACAAACAGGCTCCAAATACTGTGGATTTAAATGGAGAATAGACAAAGAGGTGGTAGGTGGAATATAGAATAGAGAAGTGTATGGTCATGCACTCTAGTAGAAGAAATAAAGGCAAAGACTATAATCTAAACAGGAAACAGATTCAGAAATCATGGTGCAAAGGGACTTGGGCATTCTGATAACACACATCAAAGTTGCTGGTGAACGCAGCAGGCCAAGCAGCATCTATAGGAAGAGGCGCAGTCGACGTTTCAGGCCGAGACCCTTCGTCAGGACTAACTGAAGGTTGCTTCCTTCAGTTAGTCCTGACGAAGGGTCTCGGCCTGAAACGTCGACTGCGCCTCTTCCTATAGATGCTGCTTGGCCTGCTGCGTTCACCAGCAACTTTGATGTGTGTTGCTTGAATTTCCAGCATCTGCAGAATTCCTGTTGTTTGGGCATTCTGATGTAAGATTCCCTGAAGGTTAACTTGCGTGGTGACTCAGATGTAAGAAAAAAAATGCAATGCTAGCGTTTGTTTCAAGAGGACTCGAATATAAAAACAAGGATATAATGCTGAGGCTTTATAAGATATTGGTCAGACTGCACTTGCAGTATTGTGAGCCGTTTTGGGCCGCTCATCTAAGAAAGGATGTGCTGGCAATAGAGGAGTTCCAAAGGAGGTCCATGAGAATGATTACGGGAATGGAAAAGTTCACGGGCGAGGAGCATTTGATGACTCTGGGCCTCATTGTGCACTCACTGAAGTTCAGAAATGAGGGAGGAATCTCATCAAAACCTATCAGATATTGAAAGGCCTAGATATAACAGATATGGACAGAATGTTTTCTATAGCAGGAGGATCCAGAACCAGAGGGAACAGACTCAGAATAGAAGGAAATCTCTGAAGAAAAGAGATGAGGAGGAATTTCTGTAGCCAGAGGGTGGGAAATCTATGGAATTCATTGCCATTAATGGCTGCAGAAGTAAAAATTATTGCATATATTTAAAGTAGTGTTTGATAGGCTCTAAGACTATTGAGGGCATTGAAAGTTTTGGAGAGATGGCAGGAGAATGGGGTTGCGAGAATAATAAAACAGCCATGATAAAATGGCAGAGCAGACTCAGTGGGTCGAGTGGCCTAATTCTGCTCTCTGACCTGTGGTTATGTTCTTCTGGTGTTACTATGGACAGATGACTGCGGTCAAGTTATAGTATGAGCAGGACTTAGTGATCAGGAGTTGGTATATACTGGAGTGAATAATCCGAAGTTGGTAAGTCCAGGAGTCAGACACTCATAGTTGTTATACACAGGAATTCGTAACCTGGAGCTGGTATTCACAGGAATCAGTAATCAGGAGCTGGAATGTACAGGAGTCAGTAAGACAGAGCTGGAATGTACAGGCGTCAGTAAGACAGAGCTGGAATGTACAGGAGTCAGTAATCAGGAGCTGGAATGTACAGGAGTCAGTAATCAAGAGCTGGAATGTACAGGAGTCAGTAATCAGGGGCTGGAATGTACAGGAGTCAGTAATCAGGAGCTGGAATGTACAGGCGTCAGTAATCAGGAGCTGGAATGTACAGGAGTCAGTAATCAGGAGCTGGAATGTACAGGAGTCAGTAATCAGGAGCTGGAATATACAGGATTCAGTAATCAGGAGCTGGAATGTACAGGAGTCAGTAATCAGAAGCTGGAATGTACAGGAGTCAGTAAGACAGATCTGGAATGTACAGGCGTCAGTTATCCAGAGTTGGTATGTTTATATTTCTCAAATCCATAGTTGGTATGTATAGAAGTCAGTAATGAACAGTTGAATGCAGAGGAGTCATTAATTTGGAGTTCCTATGTACAGGAATCTGTCATCAGGAGTTATGTGCAGGAGGCAGTAATCCGGAGTTGAGATGTACAGGATTCAGTAATCAGGACTTGATATGTACCAGAGTCAGTAAACAGGAGTTAGTATGTACCGGACTCAGCAATCAGGAGTTGGTTTGTACTGGTGTAAATAATTAGGAGTCAGTAAGTCCAGGAGTCAGTATTCCGGAGTTGTTACGCACAGGAGTCGGTAATCAGTAACTGTATGTACATGAGCTGGTATCTATAGGAGTTAGGAATTGTGAGTTGGTATGTGCAGGAGGTAGTAATCACAAATTGATATGTATTGGAGTTAGTAATCAGGAGATGGCAAGTAGAAGAGACAGTAATGGGATTTGGTATGTACAGGAGTCTCTAATCAGGAACTCGTAAGCACAGGAGTCAGTAAGCAGCAGGTGGTATATACAGGAGCCTGTAATCTGCAGTTTGCATGCACAGGAGTCAGTAATCTGGAGTTGGTATGTACTAGAGTCTGTAATCAGGAGTTGGTATATACCAGAGTGGATATGTTTCGGAGTGAATAATCAGGAGTTGCTAAGTCTACGAGTCAGTTATCTGGAGTTGATATGTCCAGGAGTCTGTACCCAGACTAGGTATATGAAGGAGCTTGTAAACAGGAGTTGGTATGTACAGAAGACAGTAATAAGGAATTGGCATAGACAGGATTCAGTAATCTGGTTTTGCTAAATACTGGAGTCTGTAATCTGGAGATGGTACGTACTGGAGTCAGTAATCAATTGCTAGTATGTACAGGAGTCAGTAATCAGCAGTTGGCCTGTACAGGAGTCTGTAATCTGGAGTTGGTATGTTCAGATTTCTCTAATCCCCAACTAGAATGTACAAAAGTCAATAAGTAGAAGTTGGTTTGTGCTGGAGTCAGTGATCAGGTGTTAGTATCTACAGTAGTCTACAGTCCTGATTTTGTATGTACAGGAGTCAGAGGTCAGGAGGTGGTATGTGCTGGAGTCAGTAATCAGGAGTTAGTATGTAGAGGAGGTAGGATCCCTGAGCTGGTATCTACAGGAGTCAGTAATCAGGAGTTGTTATGCACTGGAGCGAATAATCAGGAGTCAGTAATCTGGAGTTGGGTATATGTAAGGGAATCTTACATAAAGTAGTGGAAACATCAATCAGGAATTGCTATGTCCAGGAGCCTAATCCGGAGATGATCGATGTAGGAGTCTGTAATCAGGAGTTGGTATTTACAGGCTTAGTAATCAGGAGTTTGTATGCAAAGGATTCTCTAATCAGGGGTTCATATGTACAAGAGACAGTAATCGGATTTAGTACCTACAGGAATCAGTAATCAGGAGTTGGTATGTGCTGGTGTCAGTAATTCCGTGTTGGTACGTAAAGTAATCAGTAATATGGACATGGTATATAACTGGAGTTAGAAATCTAGAGTTGGTAGGTACAGATGTCGGTAATCTGGAATTTGTATGTACAGGAGTCAGTAATCTGGAGTGGTTATGTACAGGAGTCGATAAGTACAAGTTGGTATGTACTGGAGTCAGTAATCCAGATTTTGTATGTACAGTAGTCAGTGATCAGGAGATGGTATGTTCTGGAGCCGGTCATCAGGAGTTACCATTTAGAGGAGGAGTTGATCAGGAGTTGGTATGTACAGGAATCTGTAACCTGGGATTGGTATGTAATCAGGAGTTGGCATATACAGGAGACAATAATCAGGAGCTGGCATGTACATGATTCGGTCATCTGGTGTTGATAAGTACAGGAGTCTGTAATCGATGCACCAGAGTAATCTGGTGTTAGTATATAGAGGAGTCTGTAATCACCAAGATGTAGGCACAGGAGTCAGTACTCCAGAGCCGGTATGTACAGGAGTCAGTAATCTGGAGTGGTTATGTACAGAAGTCATTAATCAGTTGGTATGTCCAGGAGTCAGTTGTCAGGCATTGATATGTAGTCCTGATTCGGTATGTACATGAGTCAGTTATCCAAAGTTTGTATGTACAGGAATCAGTGATCAGGAGTTGGTATGTAGAGTATAGGACCTATACCAATGTAGAGTATATTACAGCTATATAGGAGCCTGGTCAGACACCACTTGTCAGAACTGTGCTCAGTTCTGGTCACTTCACTACAGGAAGGATGTGGAAACTATAAAAAGGTGCAGAGGAGATTTACAAGGATGATTGCCTGGATTGGGGAGCATGCCTTATGAGAATAGGTTGAGTGAATTGGCCTTTCCTCCTTGGAGCGATAGAAGATGAGAGGTGACCTGATAGAGGTGTATAAGATGATGAAAGTCATTAATCATGTGGATAATCAGAGGTTCACCTTAAGGCTGAAATGGCTTTACATGAGAGGGCACAGTTTTAAGGTGCTTGGAAGTAGGTACAGAGGAGATGTCAGGGTAAGTTTTGTACACAGAGAGTGGTGAGTACGTGGAATGGGCTGTCGGCAATAGTGGTGGAGACAGATGCAATAGGGTCTTTTAAGTGTTACGTAACCGGCAGCAATGAATATCAATCGAGACAGGTTATATAAAAACAACCAAACATTTATTAAGCACGGATAAATGATAAACAAAAAAAAAACAAACAAAAGCCTTAACCGGAAGTTAACCGTTATGCAGCATTTCAACAAAGCGTCACTCGGCACTGGTTCTTAAAGCGTTAAATGCAAAAACAGTTCTTAAAGCGATAAAGTCAGATATAGTTCTTAAAATGGTAAATTCGAAAGTCAAACAGATTTATACGTTCAATTGGGAGAGATTTCTCTGGAGAAGGATTTCTTCATAGACGTGACTTTCCTGCTGGTTCTGTCCAAAGGATTCACGATGCAGTAAATAAACTGTTTAAAACAACTGACCTTAATTTCTTTTAGAGAAAGCAAACCTTTGCATGAACCTTTTGCTCTTTTGGCAAGAGTTTTCTCGATGTAGATCACTACCCCTTCAACGAAGACTGAATAAGGTCGATCCTTTATTGAACTGCCGAACGATGCCAACTCCTCTCGATCCTTCGGTCCTGTACTTCGATGAAGTCTTCACTCTCCCTTCTACTGTTGGAATTGAGTAAATCAGCACATCTAGCCAAAAATTTCCAGTTCAATAATATTGTATCTTGCAACAGAATGCAACACTCCATTTTAAAAGTGAAATTGCGTCATAAAAACAAATACGCAATGGAAACGGAGACACAGCACGTTCTACCTGGAAATCTACAAACTAAAATCTAACTGCGTCATCTGGGATCTTCCCTTATATACCCATGGTGCACATGTCATCACGTGACCTCACATTGGCAGGAAAATTACATCAGGTGACCTCCAAAAGACCATTACATCATTCTCACAAAAAAATCACAGATCTTCTTGAGGCATGTAACACCTCCCTCCAAAAAAAATTGGTCTCTTAAAGAACAAAATTTTAACAATTTATATAAAAAAAATACAAAGGTATAAAATTTACAACATACACAATATATACAGTCTTATCTATCAGCACTTTACAAACTAATATACAATAGGAGTGTTACAAATGTTAAAATATCACTCCAAAAAAAACAAATTTTCATTGTACATTTAACATCTAGATAAACAATCAGCAATCACATTATCTTTACACCTAATATGAGTGATCAAAATATTGTACTCCTGTAACATTAGACTGGATTATTAAACTGGAGTCTAACTTCCTTAACCCTTTTCCTTAACAGTCGCAGTGGTATGACCAAATTCACTTTCATCTAAGTTAATAGTTAAGTTAGCTTTTGAAAGTCTCTCAAATAATTTCTCCACTGCAGTAATATGTGCTTTCCACGTATTATTTTCTGTAACTAAATCATCAATATAGGCATCTGTATCTTTTAATCATCCTCTAAAAAGTACCTGGTGCATTTGTCATCCCAAATGGAAGAACATTATATTCATATAACCCAGATGGGGTTACAAATGCTGAAACCTCTCTACCTCTATCCGTCAATGGAACACACCAATAACCTTTCAACAAATCATTTTTTGTAAGGAATTTGGCCTGTCCAACTTTATCCACACAATCATCTACCCTAGGGATTGGATATGCATCAGTTTTTGTCACAGCATTCACCTTTCTGTAATCCGTACAAAACTTAATACTATTGTCTGGTTTAGGCACCATAACACAGGGTGAACTCCAATTCGAATTAGAATGTCTAATAATATCATTCTCTAACATATACTTAATTTCTTGTTCTGTAAGTTCACATTTTTTCCTATTCATTCGATAAGGATGTTGTTTTATGGGTTTTGCATCACTAACATCTACATCATGCATAGCTACGGTGGTTCTTCTAGGGACGTCTGGAAATAAATCCCTATTGTAAATGAGCTAATTTTTCATCAATATTTTCTAGAACTTTTGAATTTGGTAACCTGGCTGAAATAACGTTGGGTTTAAAATGAGTTTCAGATGGATCCTGTATTAAGTTTTCATTAAGATCAGACACATTATGGATCACAACAAACAACAGGAATTCTGCAGATGCTGGAAATTCAAGCAACACACATCAAAGTTGCTGGTGAACGCAGCAGGCCAAGCAGCATCTGTAGGAAGAGGTGCAGTCGACGTTTCAGGCCGAGACCCTTCGTCAGGACTGACGAAGGGTCTCGGCCTGAAACGTCGACTGAACCCCTTCCTACAGATGCTGCTTGGCCTGCTGCGTTCACCAGCAACTTTGATGGATCACAACAGTAATAGTAGCAGCTTCTCTCTCATAATACGGTTTTATCATATTTATATGACACAGCTGTGTTGTCTTTCTCCGATCTGGGGTTTTTACCACATAATCTACATCATTTACCTTAGATTTAATCACATAAGGACCATGAAATTTGGCTTGTAATGGGTTTGTTTGCACTGGGAAAAGAACCAACACCTTATCTCCAGGCTTAAATGACCTCATCCTAGCTTCCTTATCATACCAAGTCTTTATCTTCTCTTGAGCAAATCTTAAATTTTCCGTGACCAAGCTACAAACTTTATGCAATCTGTCTTTTTAAGTTTCAAAACATAATTTAGCATATTAGTGTGTACTTCTTTATTAATCCACTGTTCTTTCAACAAGGCCAAAGGTCCTCGAACTCTATGCCCAAACACAAGTTCAAAAGGACTTAAACCTAATGATTCCTGTACTACCTCCCTTACTGCAAAAAGTAGTAAATGTATACCTTCATCCCAGTCCTTTTCATTTTCCACACAATGTGTCCTAATCATAGTTTTTAGTGTAGAATGAAATCTCTCCAAGGCTCCTTGTGATTCTGGATGATAAGCTGAGGAAATAATTTGTTTTGCTCCCAGTTTATAAACTATCTGCTGAAACAACCCAGACATAAAATTACTACCTTGATCTGATTGTATTTCCTCAGGCAACCCAAAATAAGTAAAGAATTTTATAAGAGCCTTTGTCACAGTTTTGGGTGTTATATTCCTAAGAGGTATTGCCTCTGGAAACCGAGACGCTGTGCACATAATAGTTAATAAATATTGACGTCCAGTTTTAGTTTTTGGCAAAGGATCTACACAGTCTACAACGATTTTTGAGAACGGCTCACCGAATACTGGAATTGGTTGCAGTGGGGCCACTGGAGTACCCTGATTAGGTTTACCCACAATTTGACATGTATGACACGTTCTACAAAATGACGCCACATCTTGTCTTAAACTAGGCCAATAAAAATGTTTAGAGACTTGGTTCATAGTTTTCTTTACACCTAAATGACCACCCAAAGGAATACTATGAGCCATAGTTAAAATCTCATTTTGGTAAATTTTAGGAACAACAACCTGATGATTAACTTCCCATTCCTCACTAGCAGGAATTGTAGGCGATCTCCACTTACTCATTAATACCCCCTTTTCAAAATAATATCCAACTGGTACTTTTTCAATTTCACTATCTGGAAGAGCTTCTTCTTTTAATTTAACTATCTCAGGATCTCTACCCTGCTCTGCTATCATCTCCTTCTGAGATAAAGACAAATCTTCCTGGTCAGACTTACCACCAAAATCCTGATCAAATAATGTAGGTAAGAAAGTTTCTGATACATCCTCAAAATTTGAATCTTGATTTGAACTGTCATGGGTAACAACCTCATCCTTTACATCAGTCTTTTTAGCCATAGCTCTTGTTACAACACAGAAAGAATCTATGTTAGAATCCCTCTGTGGTTCCCAAGAATTTGAATTTATTGTCAAATGCACTTCAGGAAAAACTTCTCCACCTGCTAAATCATTCCCTAACAAAAGAGAAACATCCTTCACAAGTAAACTGGATTGTAATCCTACTTTAACAACCCCTGTAACTAATCCTCACCTTAAATTTACTCTATGTAAATGTACTGGCATAAGGGCACTCCCAACTCCTCTTATATAATTTACCTCAGCAATGTCAGACTCATCACTGAACTTTAGCACACTGTCTAATATTAGTGATTGCGAAGTTCCAGTATCTCTAAGTATCCTTATTGGTACTGAATTGGATCCTTCTTTCAAGGATACAAATCCTTCTGTTATAAAAGTTTCATATCCCTTCTTAACTTGGTCAGACTCTGACACATCTTCATTAGTACTTTCTGAACCCTGTGGTTTTACAGGTTTTCCAATATGCTGCACACAAGCATCTGGGACCACTTCTTTCTCTTTCCTCTTCAATCGGAAGCAATTAGCTACTACATGTCCAGGTTTCTTACAATAATTACAAATAATACCAAAATGTCTTTCCTTCACATGTCTCCCTTCATCCTTACTTATCTCACTAACTTCAGATTTAATTTCTGGTTTACCTTGAATCTCTGCGCTGTTTTTCCTTTTAAAAATTTTACCTGGAGAGAATTTATTCTTGTGAATTAAAACATACTCAACTGTTAATTTAGCAATCTCCTGCAATGTAGCAGTGTCCCATTCATTTAAGTATGTTCTCACTTCAACAGGAATGTTTCTTTTAAATTCCTCCTGCAAAATCAACTCGTTTAATTTATTATACTCACCATTCACATTTTTAGAGGAAACCCATCTCCCAAAACACACAGATTTCTCATAGGTAAATTCCACATAAGTTTTTTCCACCGATTTCTTCAAACTTCTGAATCTTTCTCCATACGCTTTCGGAACCATCTCATATGCCTTTAATATATGCTGCTTAACAATATCATAATTCAGTGCTTGCTCAGCATCTAAAGCTGTATAAACTTGTTGTGCCTTGCCTTTAATTACACTTTGTAACATCATTGGCCACTGGTCTTTTGGCTACTTTAAACTCAGAGCAATAGTTTCGAAATGCTGGAAATATTTGTCCACTTCAGCTTCATTAAATGGAGGAGCCAAAATAACCTCACAACTAGCAATAAACAGTTTCGTAGAACCAGAAGACTGATTCCCGGACTTTAATTTCTGCATCTCTAGCTCAATTTTCCTCTGGTTTTCAGCTTCTCTTTCTTCAGATACCCTTTTTTTAATAGCCTCCCTAGCCTCGAATTCTTTCTGTTTATTTACAGCCTCTAACCAACTTTTTTCCAAATCAGCTTCTAATTGCCTCAACTTTATTTGTTCAAGATGTAACTGCATTTCCAGATTACTCATTGGAAACTTATCTAACACCTCCTCATCAAACAAATTCAAAGTAATATAATGTTCAGCAATTTTTCTTTGTATGAAAGCCTTGGTGGAATTCCTTGTAATTCCTTTAATATCCAACTTCCTAGCAATCTCCAATACCTCAGGTTTTCTCACAGTCTCTAAAGACTCCAAGTTAGACATGTCCAAAAACCTGTCACTATCCATTGTTGCCGAATACTACTCACACCAATCAAACCAAAAAAAAAATCGTGTATTTTCCCTTTTCCAAATCAAAATAGTAATTACCAGCACTTAAACTCAAAATCTGAACATGATCCCAGACAAGCCCCCACAAATTATGTTACGTAACCGGCAGCAATGAATATCAGTCGAGACAGGTTATATACAAACAACAAAACATTTATTAAACACGGATAAACGATAAAAAAAAACCAAACAAAAAAAAACCAAACAAAAACCTTAACCGGAAGTTAACCGTTATGCAGCGTTTCAACAAGGCGTCACTCAGCACCGGTTCTTAAAGCGTTAAATGCAAAAACAGTTCTTAAAGCGATAAAGTCAGATATAGTTCTTAAAATGGTAAATTCGAAAGTCAAGCAGATTTATACATTCAATTGGGAGAGACTTCTCTGGAGAAGGATTTCTTCATAGACGTGACTTTCCTGCTGGTTCTATCCAAAGGATTCGCGATGCAGTAAATAAACAGTTTAAAACAACTGACCTTAATTTCTTTTAGAGAGAGCAAACCTTTGCATGAACTCTTTGCTCTTTTGGCAAGAGTTATCTCGATGCAGATCGCTACTCCTTCGATGAAGACTCAATAAGGTCGAAAAATTATTATTATTAAATTATTAAAAATTATTAAACTGCCGAACGATGCCACTCCTCTCGATCCTTCGGTCCTGTACTTCGATAAAGTCTTCACTCTCCCTTCTACTGCTGGAATTGAGTAAATCAGCACATCTAGCCAAAAATTTCCAGTCCAATAATATTGTATCTCGCAACAGAATGCAACACTCCATTTTAAAAATGAAACTGCGTCATAAAAATAAATACACAACTGAAAAGGAGACACAGCACCTTCTAGCTGGAAATCTACAAACTAAAAACTAACTGCGTCATCTGGGATCTTCCCTTATATACCCATGGTGCACATGTCATCACGTGACCTCACATCAGCGGGAAAATTACATCAGGTGACCTCCAAAAGACCATTACATCATTCTCACAAAAAAAAATCACAGATTTCCTTGAGGCATGTAACATAACAGACTCTTAGATAGGTACATGGAGCTTAGAAGAATAGAGAGCTATGGGTAACCCTAGGTAATTTCTAAAATAAATACATGTTTGGCACAGCATTGTGGGTCGAAATGCCTGTATTGTGCTGTAGATTTTCTGTGTCTATGTTCTATGTTCTAGTATGTAATAATCAGGAGTTAGTATCTGCAGGAGTCAGTAATCTGGAATTGGTATGTACAGGAGTCTGTAATCCAGTGATGGAACGTACGGAAATCAGAAATCAAGAGGTGGTCTGTTGAGGAGTCAGTAATCAGTAGTTGGTATGTGCAAGCATCAGTAATCAGGATTTTGTATGCAGAAGGATTCTGAAATCAGAAGTTGGCAAGTACAAAATTCTTTGATCCTGACATGGTATCTACAGCAGTCTCTAATCAGGAGTTGGTATGTACAGGAGTCAGTAATCGGGTGTGGGTATGTACAGGAGCTGGTACGTACGGGAGTCAGTAATCAGGAGTTGGTATGTACAGGAGTCAGTAATCAGGTGTTGGTACATACAGCAGTCAGTAATCAGGTGTTGGTATGTACAGGAGTCAGTAATCAGGTGTTGGTACGTACAGGAGACAGTAATCAGGTGTTGGTATGTACAGGAGTCAGTAATCAGGTGTTGGTACGTACAGGAGTCAGTAATCGGGTGTTGGTATGTACAGGAGTCAGAAATCAGGTGTTGGTATGTACAGGAGTCAGTAATCAGGTGTTGGTATGTACAGGAGTCAGTAATCGGGTGTGGGTATGTACAGGAGCTGGTACGTACGGGAGTCAGTAATCAGGAGTTGGTATGTACAGCAGTCAGTAATCAGGAGTTGGTATGTACAGGAGTCAGTAATCAGGTGTTGGTATGTACAGGAGTCAGTAATCAGGTGTTGGTACGTACAGGAGACAGTAATCAGGTGTTGGTATGTACAGGAGTCAGTAATCAGGTGTTGGTATGTACAGGAGTCAGAAATCAGGAGTTGGTACATACAGCAGTCAGTAATCAGGTGTTGGTATGTACAGGAGTCAGTAATCAGGTGTTGGTACGTACAGGAGACAGTAATCAGGTGTTGGTATGTACAGGAGTCATTAATCAGGTGTTGGTACGTACAGGAGTCAGTAATCGGGTGTTGGTATGTACAGGAGTCAGAAATCGGGTGTTGGTATGTACAGGAGTCAGTAATCGGGTGTTGGTATGTACAGGAGTCAGTAATCAGGTGTTGGTATGTACAGGAGTCAGAAATCGGTTGTTGGTATGTACAGGAGTCAGTAATCAGGTGTTGGTTTGTACAGGAGTCAGTAATCGGGTGTGGGTATGTACAGGAGTCAGTAATCGGGTGTTGGTATGTACAGGAGTCAGTAATCAGGTGTTGGTACGTACAGGAGTTGGTATGTACAGGAGTCAGTAATCGGGTGTTGGTACATACAGGAGACAGTAATCAGGTGTTGGTATGTACAGGAGTCAGTAATCAGGAATTGGCATGTACAAGAAACAGTAATCAGGAGTTGGTATGTACAGGAGTCAGATATCCGGTGCTTATATGCACAAGAGTCAGGAATCAGTCTCTAATCAGCAGTTGATATGGTTGAAGGAGATATGGTTGAAGTAGTTGAAGGAAAAGATGGCGGCGCAACGCAGCTTGCAGCGGCCACTCCAGTGAATGATGTCTGTAATCTGTCAAGTCGCGTGCTGTGCACAATTCTGATTTGATGGAGGCAGACGTGAGAGCATGGAGGAACATCTGGTGAAACTTCTGAAATGCCTGTTTCGCTGCCGCTGCTACTGTGTGATCCAGAATCTCTGGAGGGGAAGGCCCCGAGTCCTCGGCTTTCTTGTTGCTCGGCGGCCAGGGAGGGGTCGAAGCGCTCGGCAGAGATAATGCTCAGTGCTCAGTGTCGGAGGGCTGGTCAGAGGCTCAAAGTTTTTGGATGGACTCAGAGTCGGTTGCGGTCGGGTGCTTCCAGGGTGCTGCATTGGCAAGTTTGCGGCGCTGGAGGTTCATGGCAGGGAGAGTTTCTCCCTTCTACCATCTGCGTGAGATGTTGGGGCTATTGGGACTTGAGACTTTTTTTTTTACTGTGCCCATGGTCTGTTCTCTATCAAATTACGGTATAGCTTTGTACTGTTGTAACTATATGTTATAATTATGTGGTTTTGTCAGTTTTAGTCTTGGTTTGTCCTGTGTTTCTGTGATATCTTTCTGGAGGAACATTGTATCATTTTTTAATGCATGCATTTCTAAATGACAATAAACGAGGACTGGGTGTCCTCATAATCTAATCTAATCTAATCTAATATGTACAGGCATCAGTAATCAGGAGTTGGTTTATACAGAAAGCTCTAATCAGGATTTGTTGTGTATAGGAGTCAGTAATCTGGAGTTGGCATGTACAGGAGTCTAGAATCCAGCGTGGGTTTTTACATGAGTCAGTAATCAGGAGTTGGTTTGTACAGGTGTCAGTAATCCCGAACTGGTATGTATGGGAGTTAGTAATCTGGAGTTGATATGTACAAGAGTCAGTAATCCAGAACTGGTATGTACAGGATTCAGTAATCTGGAGTTGGTATGTAGAGGAATCTGTAATCACACGTTGGTACTCAACGGAGACATGAATCAGGATTTACTATGTACAGGAGTCTATAACCCGGAGATGGTACATACAGTAGTCACTAATCAGGAATTGGTATGTACAAGAGTCTGTTATGCAGAATTGGTATTTGCAGGAGGCAGTAATCACAAGTTGGTATTCATTGGAATCAGCAGTTAGGAGTTGGTATTTACATGAGCATCAATCATGTTGGTTTCTTTGGGAGACATTGATTTGGAGATGGTCTGTACAGATGACCCAATAATCTGGAGTTGGTATGTAATGGAGTCAATAATCAAGAGGAGGTATGTACAGGGGTCTGAGACCAGGATTTGGCCAGTACAGGTATCAGTAATTAGGGTTAGTATATATATGTGTCTGTAATCTGGAGTAGTTATGTACAGGCAATAGCAATCAGGAGTGACACATACAGGAGTCTGTAACCCACAGTTGATATGGACAAGAGTTAGAAATCCAGAGTTGATGGGTATAGGGTCAATAATCTGAAGCACAGGAGTCTGTAATCAGTAATTGCAGGGGTCTGAAATCCAGAGTGGGTTTATATAGGAGTCAATAATCAGAAGTTGGTATGTATTGGAGTCAGTAATCTTGAACTGGCATGTACAGGCGTCTGTAATGCAAATTTGGTATGTACAGGATGCAGAAATCCGCAGCTGCTCTGTACAGAAATCAGTAATTGGGGGTTGGAATGTATTGGAGACAGTAATCAGTAATTGCTCAGTACAGAAGTCATTAATCAGGAGTTTGCATCTATAGGTGTTCCTATGTACAGGTGTATGCAATCAGCTGTTTCTATGTGCTCAGAACTGGTATGTACTGGAGTCAGTAATCTGGATATTTATGTACCAGGAGTCAGTAAGAAGGAGTTGGTGTGTACAAGAGACAGTAATTCAGAGATACTGTATCAGATTTTTTGATTCCCTAGTTGATATGTAGAGGATTCAGTAATCATGCCTTGGTATGTACAGAAGTCAATAATCTGGAGTTGGTATGTACAGGAGTCAATAATCTGGAGTTAGTATTGTGACAAGAATACACATCGATAAAGATGTTAGCTGTCTTGGGCTGGCACCAGTGGGATCAGCAGTTGGTCTGCCACTTGTCTTCAGGAGAGAGAGAGAGAGATAAGGAAAACAATGGAGCAGCATTTGGAGATGTTAATGAAGGAAAGAGAGCTGTCAAGATCGGCTCCCCCTTTGACCCTGAACTGTTTGAAGTGATGGACAGGTGATACCCCAGCAGGGGGATAAAAAGGGACAGGTTCGCTAAGGCAGGACACACACACGACACCCGAGGTAACAAGACCCTGGAAGCGATGCGTCTCTCACAAGTCGGTGGGAAGTACCGGGCCATAGACGCACAGGGTGGAAAGGCACAATCGGCGGGAACCTGGTGTGTGTCCACCCTTGCCTGGGTGCCAGGTTCACCGCAGGAAACGATCGTACCTGGAAACGGAGGGGGTCACGGTCTGTGACCTCGGATGACATCACAAAGGACTCACCCGAAAGCTGACTGCGAAGGTCTGTGTGGAAGCCTTGAATATTCATTCGTTTTGCTTTCTCTCTCCTTCCCCCCACTGTCCATCGCCACGGCAGCGATTACTGCGAACTGAACTGAACTAAATTGAACTGAACTTTGCGTCACTTTGAAACTGGTCATTTACCCCTAGACAACGATAGAGCTTGATTGATCCTGTTATCTTAATTCTGTGTACATGTATGTTTATCATTGCTGAACCGTTGCATTTATTATCCTTTCGATTAGAGTACTGTGTTGCTTGTTTCTTTAATAAAACTTTCTTAGTTCTAGTAATCCAGACTCCAATTGAGTGATCCATTTCTGCTGGTTTGGCAACCCAGTTACGAGGTACGTAACAGTATGTACAGGAGTTGGTAATCTGGAGCTGGTACGTACAGGAATTAGTAATCAGTTGTTGGTATGTACTGGTGTCAGTAATCATGAGTTGGTAGGTACAGGAGTTGTTATGTACAGGAGTCAACATCAGTAGTTGGAGTGTACCTGAGGAGGTAAACATGAGTTGGTAAGTACAGGAATCGGTAATCACATGTTGCTCTGTTCAGATTTCTGTAATCAGGAGTTGGAATGTACAGCAGTCAGTAATTTGGAGTTGCTATGTCGTCGTGGGTATCCCTCAAGGTTGAGGATGATGGTTTTCATTCTGTTGATCTACTTATGGGCTCTCAAGTGGCTTATGAATCCAATCTTGGCTCTGGAAAGTTCTTCCGCATTCAGGACAGGTAGTCCCAGATGGCCGATCGGGCTTCGGTTGTTGCTGCCTCTCTTTCCATTTTCTTCTCTTTTCTTCTAATTCTGCACATCTGTTGGCTTCAAAAGTTGCTGTTCCTTCTCGGATGATGGCTTGCCAGAGTTTCCTGCCCTTGGCATTGGTTTCCCAATTGTTGGTGTCGATGTTACATTTCTTCATGTTGGCTTTTAAGACGTCTTTGAATCTCTTCTGTTGTCTGCCTCTTTTACACTTGCCTTCTTTAAACCGGGAGTAGAAGATTAGTTTTGGCAGACGTTCATCTTTCATCCGAACAACATGACCGCTCCATCTTAGTTGGTTCTTGATGACGTAGGCTTCAATGCTTGTTGTTTTTGCTTCATTTAGCACACTGACATTGGTTCTTCTATCTTCCCAGCTGATATGTACAGTTGCTATGTACAGGAGCCAGTAATCAGGAGTTGGTATATATAAATTTCTATAATCCGGAGATGGTTTGTACAGGAGGATGGAAACAGTATTTTGTACGTACAGGAGTCAGCATGAGGAGTTGGTATGCATTGAAACTTGTAATCAGGAGTTGGTATGTGTCAGAGCCTATCACCAGGAGTAGGTATGTTCAGATTTCTGTAATCAGGAGTTAGAACGTACAGCAGTCAGTAATCTGGAGTTGCTATGTACAGGAGTCAGTAATCAGGAACTGGTATGTACAGACTTCTGTAATCCAGTGTTGGATAAGGACAGGAGGCAGGAGGAAGGAGGCAGAAGTTGGTTTGTACAGCAGTCAGTAATCAGGATTTGGTATGTATAGGAGTCTGAATTTAGGAGATGGTATGCATAGGAGTCTATCATCAGGATCTGGAATGCAGAGATTTCTGTAATTAGGTGCTGGTATGTACAGGAGTCAGTAATCAGGAGTTGATATGTGTGAGAGTCTATAATCAGGAGTGGCATGCCCTGGACCGTGTAATCAGGAGATGGTATGTGCAGGAATCAGTAATTAGTTGTTGATATGTACTGTAGTCAGTAATCAGGAGTTGGTATGTACAGGAGGAAGAAAAACATAGAAACAGAAAACGTGCAGCACAATACAGGCCCTTTCATCCACAATGCTGAGCTGAACATGTACTTACTTTAGAAATTATCTAGGATTACCCATAGCCCTCTATTTTTCTGAGCTCCATGTACCTATCCAGGAGTCTCTTAAAAGACCCTATTGTATCAGCCTCCACCACAATCACCGGCATCCCATTTCATGCACTCACCACTCTCTGCATAAAAAAACTTACCCCGACATCTCCTCTGTACCTTCTTCCAAGCACCCTAAAACTGTGCCCTCTCGTGTTAGCCGTTTCCGCCCTGGGAAAAAGCCTCTGACTATCCACACGATCAGGAATCAGTAATCTGGAGTTGCTACGTACAGAAATTAGTAATCAGGAGTTGGTATGTATAGGAGTTAGCAATCAGTACTTGGTGTGTACAGGAGTATGTAATCAGGAGTTGCTGTTCACTGGAACCCGTAATCAGGAATGGGTATGTACACTATTCTATAATTCAGAGATGGTATGTACAGGAGTCAATATTCAGGAGTTGCTAATTCAGCAATCTGTAATCAGGACTTGATATGTACAGGAGTCAGGCATCCAGAATTGATATGGTCAGGAGACAGTAATGAGGAATTTGTATGTACAGGAGTCAGTAATCAGGAGTTGGTTTGTGCAGGAGACAGTAATCAGGATTTGGTATGAACAGGAGTTAATAATTTGGATTTGGTATGTACTGGAGCCAGTAACCTGGAGTTGGACTGTACAGGACACTGTCATGAGGAGTTGGTGTGTACAGATTTCCGTAGACTGGAGTTAGTATGAACAGCAGTCCATAAGCAGAGATGGTATGCACAGGAGTCAGCAATCAGTGGTTGGTGTGTACAGATGTCTGCAATCCAGAGATGGTATGTATCGGAGTCAGTAATCAGGAGTTGCTGTGTACAGGAGTCAGTAACCAGGAGTTGGTATGTAAATGAGTCAGTAATCCAGAGTTGGTATGCACAAGTGACAATAATCTAGATTTCATGTGTATAGGTATCTGTATCTGGATTTGGTGTGTACAGATGTCTGTAATCGAGATTTGGTGCGTATAGATGACCGTAAACTGAATTTAGTGTGTACAGGTGTCTGTAATCGGGATTTGGTTTGTACAGGATTTTAAAATCCTGGTGTGGCATGCAGTGAAGTCAGTAATGCTGAGTACGTATGTATAGGAGTCAGTAATCAGGTGTTGATTTGTACAGGAATCAGTATTGAGATGTCGGTGTGTGCAGGAATCAGTATTCAGGTGCAGGTGTGTACAGGAGTCAGTAGTCAGGTGTTGGTGTGTATGGGAGTCAGTATTGAGGTGTATGGGAGTCAGTATTGAGGTGTTAGTGTGTACGGGAGTTAGTATTGAGGTGTTGGTGTATATGGGAGTCAGTATTGAGGTTTTGGTGTGTACGGGAGTCAGTAGTCAGGTGTTGGTGTGTACGAGAGTCAGTAATCAGGTGTTGGTGTGTATGGGAGTCAGTATTGAGTTGTTGGTGTGTACGGGAGTCAGTATTGAAGTGGTGTGTACGGGAGTCAGTAGTCAGGTGTTGGTGTATATGGGAGTCAGTATTGAGGTGTTGGTGTGTACGAGAGTCAGTATTGAGGTGTTGGTGTGTACGAGAGTCAGCAATCAGGTGTTAGTGTGTACGAGAGTCAGTAATCAGGTGTTGGTGTGTATGGGAGTCAGTATTGAGGTGTTGGTGTGTACGGGAGTCAGTAATCAGGTGTTGGTGTGAACAGGAGTCAGTAACCAGTAGTTGTTATATAAGTCAGTAACTGGGAGCTGTGTCACTCTGAGTTTCTATGTAAAGGAGACAATAATCAAGAGTTGGCATGTACAGGATCTGTAATCAGGAGGTGGTGTGTACAGATGTCTGTAATCCGTACTTGGTATATATAGGAGTCAGTGATCTGGAATTGCTTCATACAGGGCTCATTAATCAGGAGTTGGTATGTGCAGAGATCTGTAATCAGCAGATTGTATGTACAGGACTCTATAATAAAGAGCTGGTATGTACAGGAGCCAGTGTTCTGGAATTGTTACCACAGGAGTCAATAATCAAAAATATGTGTGTACTGGAATCTGTAATCAGGGGTTGGTATGTACAGGAGCCAGTAATCAGGAGTTGGTATGTAAATGATTTAGCAATCAGGATTTAGTATTTAAAACAAGCAGCAATCAAGGGTCAGTAAGCACAGGGGTCAGCCATCCGGAGATTGTGTATTCCGATGTCAGTTATCCATAGTTGTTATATACAGAAGAGGGTCATCCTGTGGTTGTATGTAAGGAGTCGGTAATCAAGATTTGGTTTGTACAGAAGCCGGTAGTCAGGAATTGGCATGTACTGGAGTCAGTAATCAGGAGATGGTATTCACAGGATATTGTCACTATTGAGGAGCTGATGTGTACAGGAGTCAGTAATCCAGAATTGCTATGTGTAAGAGTCAGTAATCAGGAATTGGTATGTACAGAGAACTGTAATCTGGACTTGGTTTGTATAGGAGCAGTATTTCAGTGCTGGTATGTGCAGGAGTCACTAATCTGCAGTTGCTACTTGCAGGAGTCATCAATCAGGAGATGGTATGTAGGGTTGTCTGTAATCTGGAGTTGGTAGGCACAGGATTCCGAAATCAGGAGCTGGTTTGTACAGGAGTCTGTAATGAAGAGTTGTTATGAACAGGAATAAGTAATTTGGAGTTGGTATGTTGAGGAGTCACTAATCAGGGGTTTGTATGTATAGGAGTTAGTAATCCAGAGTTGGTATCTACAGCAATGTGTAATCTGGAATTTATATGTACAGATGTCAGTAATCTGCAGTTGGTATTTACAATTTTCAGTGATCCAGTTTTGTTATATGCAGGCCTCAGTAATCAAGAGTTATGTACAGGAATCATTTATCAGGAGTTGTTGCATGTAAGGAGTCTGTAATCTGGAATTGGTGTGTATAGGAGTCTTTAATCAGGGGTTGAATTGTACAGGGCTCTGAAATCCAGATTTGGTATGTACAGGAGTCAGTAATCATGAGTTAGCATGCAGAGGAATCTGGAATCAGGAGTCGGTTTCTACAAGAATCGATATTCCAGAGTTGGTATGTACAGGCATCTGAAGTCAAGAGTTGGAATATATCGGAGACTCTAATCAGAAGTTGGTATGTTAAGTTAAAGAGCAGGACCTCCAGGGTTGTGATCTCAGGATTGCTACTTGTGCTAAACGTGCTAGTGAGGCCAGAACTAAGAATATTATACAATTTAATATGTAGCTAAGGAGTTGGTGTCGGAGGGAGAGCTTAAGTTATTTTGGATCATTGGGCTCTTTTCCAGGGAGGGTGGAACTCTAGAGAAGAGACATTATGCAACTGAACTGCATGGGTAAGTTTGTTAATGCTGCATGGTGGGGTTTAAACTGGAGTTGCAGCGCGATTGGAACCAGAGTGACTGAATAACTGGTGGAAAGGGTGTGGAGACGGATGTTAGCAAAACCTCAGACAAAGTTAGGAATCAAAAGGTTGAACATGGTGTGACAAAATCGACAAGTGTGAATACAGGTGTTGCATCTGTATGTGCACAGTAAGCAGAATAAGGTAGATGAACTTGCAACAGGGTTGCAGATTGGCAGTTATGATGTTGTTGGCATCATGGATTCATGGCTAAAACGTTATAGTTGGGAGCTATACATATTGTGTTGAAAGGATAGGCTAGAAGGCAGGGGTGGCATTGTTCTGTTGGTAAAAAATGAAACCAAACCTTTAGAAAGAGGTGCATAGGGTGGAAGGTATTGAATCATTGTGGATAGGGTCTGAGGAACTGCAAGGCTAAACAGACCTTGATGGGACTGGTAAACAGACCCTGAAACAGTAGTCTGGATGTGGCCTTATAAATTACAATGGAAGATAGAAAATGCATGCCAAAAGGACAATGTTACAGTAGTCATGGGGGATTTCAATATGCAGATAGATTGGGAGAATCAGGTTGGTGCTGGATTTCTAGAGTGCCTAGGTGGCTTTTTAGAGCAGCTCGTGTTTGAGTCCACTGGGGGGATCAATTATTCTGGATTGGGTTTTGTGCAATAAACAAGAATTGATTAGAGAGCTTAAGGCAAAAGGACCCTTAGGGAAAGTTATCATAATATGATCAAATTCACCCTGAAATTTGAGAAGGGGAAGCTAAAATCAGATGTATCAGTATTACAGAGGAGTAAAGGGAATTACACAGGCATGAAAGTGGGAGTTGGCCAGAAATAATTGAAATAGAGCATTGGCTGGGATGACTGCAGAGCAGCAATGGCTGGAATTTCTGGAAGGCGCAGGATATATACAAAGAGGAAGAAGTATTCTAAAGGAAAGATAGCACAACCATGGCTAACATAATAATATTCAAGAGGATAATAAAATATTTTTCGAAGACATAAAGTGTAAAAAAGAGGCAGGAGTGGATATCAGACCATTGGAAAATGATGCTGCAAAGGTAGTAATGGGGGAACATGAAATAGTAGATGAGCTGAATAAGTATTTTGCATCAGTCTTCACTGTGGAAGACACTAGCTGTATGGTGGATATTTCAGGTATAAGGGGGCGTGAAGTGTGCAAAGTTACCATAACTATAGATAAGGTTCTTGGGAAACTCAAAGGTCTGCAGGTTGATAAGTCACATAGACCAGATGGTGTACACACCAGAGTTCTAAAAGAGGTGGCTGAGGATTTCATGGAGGCATTAGTAATGATCTTTCAAGAATCACTAGATTCTGAAATTGTTCCAGAAGACTGGAAAATTGCAAACGTCACTCCACTCTTCAAGAAGGGAGAGAGGCAGAAGAAAGGAAACAATAGACCGGTTAGTCTAACCTCAGTGGTTGGGCAGATGTTGGAGTTGATGATTAAGAATGAGGTCTCAGGGCACTTGGAGGCACATAGTAAAATAGGCCACAGTCAGCATGGCTTCCTCAAAGGAAAATCTTGCCTGACAAATCTGTTGGAATTCTTTGTAGAAATAAAAAGTGGTAAAGACGAAGGAGAATTGGTTGATATTGTGCACTTAGATTTTCAGAAAGCCTTTGAGAAAGTGCCAAACATGAGGCCACATAACCAACTACAAGCCTATGGTATTACAGGAAAGATTTAGCATGGATAAAGCAGTGGCTGACTGGCAGGAGCCTTTTCTGACTGGCTGCTGGTGACTAGTGGTGTATTACTGGTCTGTGTTGGGACCGATGCTCTTTACATTATATGTCAATGGTTTGGATGATGGAATTAATGGCTTTTTTTGCAGTTTCCAGATGATATGGAGCTTAGGAGGATTAATGGCACCTAACGGCAACTCCTCTGTTTGCATCTTCAGAAACAGCTCTCCTTCCATCTTTAATATCTCTATTTTTCCCTTTCAGGGTTCCTTTGAAGATCATGACCTGGAGTTACACGCTGACTACAGTTCTCTGAGGGAATGGGACCCGCCGTCAGGGTTTCACAACTGGCCATTGTTTGGCATGCCAAAAGCTCAGGCTAAGAGCTTCGCTCGCCTACGGATGACTGAGTTTTCGTGGCTCTGGAGTTGGGGGAGTCGGAAGTTGGTGTCTGAACAGAAGACCGGTGTGTTGTGAGAGTTAGAGGATCTGAAGCTGTGTGCCCAGAGACCCAAGATCTTTGGGCACAGAGCTCGGAAAAAGCAACGCAACGAACTTTTAACATCGTAAACCAGCGAATTGTTTGTTATGTCTCCCCTCTCACTGTGAAACGGAGACACTTATTTCTCCCTTATTAGGGAGAGAGAGAGCCTGAGGTATGTCGAATGCAGGGTGAACGAGCAGTCTTTGGAGTACGGCAAGTCTGTGTCTTTGCTGTTGCCTTGTTCACGCTTGGGGCTCGGTGGCGGGTGCCAATGGTTTTTTTTGCTGGTGGGTGGAGGGGAGATTATTGCTTGCTGCCGCTTACGTGCGGGAGGGAGAGGAGCTGGGTGGGGGGACTTTGGGGTTCTAACATTTAACTGTCATTCATTCTTTGGGGGCAGTCCTCTGTCTTTGTGGATGGTTGTGAAGAAAAAGCATTTCAGGATGTATATTGTATACATTTCTCTGACATTAAATGTACCTTTGAAGCCTTTGATATGAAGATTGGTGGAGAGGCAGGTAGTTTTGAGGAAGTAAAGAGGCTACAGAAGTACCTAGACATGCTAGGAGAATAAGCAAAGAAATGTCAGATGGAACACAATGTTGGAATACAGTCATGCACTTGGGTAGAAGAAATGAAAGGGTTGACTATTTTCTAAATGGAGAGAAAATACAAATAAAAACTGAGAAACTGAAGCACACAAGGTCTTGGGGTCCTTGTGTAGAATTCTCTAATGATTAATTTACAAGTTGAATCTGTGGTGAAGAGGCAAATGCAACTTTAGCATTCATTTCAAGAGGACTAGAATATAAAAAAACAAAGACCCAATGTTGAAAGTTTATAAAGCATTGGTGAGGCCTCACTTGGAATATCGTGGGCAGTTCTTTGCCCCTTATCTTAGAAAGGATGTGCTGAAACTGGAGGTTGCTCAAAGGAGATTCACGAAAATGATTCCAGGATTTAACGGTTTGTCATATGAAGAGCGGCTGATGGCTCTGGGACTGTATTCACTGAAATTCAGAAGAATGAAAGGTGACCTCATTGAAACCTATCGAATCGTGGAAAGCCTTGATAGAATGGATGTGGAGAGGATGACTCCTATGGTGGGAGAGTCTAAAACGAGAGGACACAGCATCAGAATAAAGAGGCGTCCTTTTAGACTGAAGATGAGGACGAATTTCTTTACCCAGAGAGTGGAAAATCTGTGGAATTCTTTGCTATAGGCAGCTGTGGAGGCCAAGTCTATGTATATTTAAGGCAAAGGTTGATAGATTTTTGATTGGTCAGGACATGAAGGGATGCAGGGAGAAGGCAGAAGATTGGGGCTAAGAGGTAAATTGGATCAGCCATGCTGAGATAGCAGAGCAGATTTGATGGGCCAAATGGTCTAATTCTGTTCCTATACCTTATGGTTTTATGGTCTGCAGACAGGTTTGGTTTGCACAGGTATTGGTATGTATAGGAGATGGTATGTACGGCTGTATGTTAGTGGGACATCAGTACTCCTGGCAAGGCTGGTAATTTGTTCCCCATTCCTTTCCATTCCCTTAACCTTGCACTGGAACACTGCACATATATCCATCACTGGCATAGCTCTGTACCTGGTTAACTGGGCACTTAACCACATTTTTGGGAGCAATCCACACATTTAAGCAGTTGATAGGTTCTTAATTAGAAAGGGCATCAAAGGTCAAAGAGGAGAAAGCAGGAGAATGGGGTGGGGAGGGATAACCTCGGTGGGAAATGAGACCCAGAGGTTAATTAGGTGGATATGTGCTCCTGACATTGGTACAATAGTTCCATCACCAATCATAATCTCAAAACATCTTGAATATCGATAAGTTGGAGCTCAAGAAGGAGACAGAGAACCTGTCATGACCAGAGTAGTGTCATGACAATAACCTTTCCCTCAATATCAGTGAAACAACAGAGTTAGTCATTGACTTTAGGAAGGGGGCAGTGCACATGCTTCGGTATATCTCAACGGTATTGAGGTTGAGGGAGTTAAGAGCCTGAAGTTCCAAGGAGTGAACATCACCAACAGTCCATCCTGATGGAACAGATTGACGCTATGGCTAAAGGAGCTCACCAACACCTCAGGAGGTTAAAGAAATTTCCATGTTTATTATTTATTTTCTGTGGCCTGGGGAAAAATACACACGCAGGACAACAAATATTTTTTTGGGTCTTAAATTCCTTTATCTGTTTTAGATGTTTTATTGCAGAAAGAGGATATCAAAATAAAAACGACAAAATAAATAAGAAAAACAGTTCCCGCTATGACAGTTTCAGCTTCAGACCACACCCTTGTTATGTATGCAGTATGAAAATAATGAAACAAAATGTACAAACCCAATATGGTGGAGGCAGTTATTTGGCAGACACATGCTTAACTTCCAAACACATATAGGTGAGACCTTGAAATGAGTTCTCCTCGCTCACGCTTTTAGGCCAATTAAGGAACTTGGCAATCACCCTATCCAACGCTGACCAATTTACTCGCGAAAATCTTTCCTCACCAAACCTGGGAAAAGCATTCGAATGTTGTCCTTTCTAGGACATGGCCTCTCTTCGTTCTACTCTGCCCAGGCAAAATGACATCACCGTTTTCTCTTAAAGGCACAGGCAGCTATTTTAGCATTACCAAGATGAATACTTAAGTGCACTTTAACAATAAAAAATTATATTCAGCGGTTACTTGGTTACATATTAATCATTTATTTATCACATGTACATCAAAACATACAGTGAAATCTGTCATTTGCATTAACAACCAACATAACCACTGGGCCCAATCCACAAGTGTCATCACACATAATGTGATGCCGACTACACTCGGGGCAAGAAATCCCTGTCCATCCCTATCCCGAACGGACAATCTAATATCTAATTGTGAGACAGTGGTCCCTTGGTTCTGAACGCCCAGGCAGGAGAAACGTCGCCTTGTTCTCTCTTACCTTTTTATTTCAACACAGGTCTGAACACCCACACGCAAAGGGAGAAATTGTTTGAGTGAGTGGAGAGAATGTTTGTGGGTTCTGAATCCATCTTACTTGAATCTCTTCCCTGAACCTGCAGTTAATAATGAATTGATGGTATTAAAAGAGCTGTAATCAATGGGTTACAAATCCCCATAGCTGCTTAGGGGAGGAACAACAGGGTGGGGGCTTGTGTAACACTTCACAGTGCCAGTGCAAGGGAACATAATTGGGAGAAATGTACATAATTCACGACCAGCAACACTGAGATAGGGTTTCACTTTAAGAGGCTGGTCTGACGTGTTGACTTTATTCTGTAGAGTTTTTAGTGCACTTTTGAGTGCAGGTTTTGGAGTTAAATAAAATGTGTTACAGGTTTCATTAAACATAAAATGCCTCACGTCGTTTTATTTGTGACCCCAATGCTCTCGGATGATTCCAGAGTTACTGAACAGGTCAGCCGATGCAGTCACTTTGAAACTACCGGAGTTTTGGGAGCAAAATGTTGTTGCTGGGTTCGTACAAGCGGAGGCTCAGTTCACTCTGTGAGAAATCACTGCTGATGACACCAAACTCTGCTATGCAGTAGCATGATTCAGCGTGGCAAGAGAGTTGAGTCTGCTTGAACACTTGCCTGAACATACCATGAAAACTCACCTTTCACAGACTTTTGCACTATCGGAGTCTGAATGCACAAACAGTTAGTCTCCTTGCCCAGTCTCGGTGAAGATACTTTGGAGATATTGGACCACTTGCTGTCTCTCCTGGGAAATCACCATCTTTGCTTTATATTTTAAAAACTCTTCATGTCGCAAATGCCTGATCAAGTTTCCATAGACTATAGGGAGCTTGTTAAAATGGCTGATAGCCTGCACTCAGCTAGGCTTCCTCCTTCTTTATCTACCTCAATAAGCCCTATCAGCAAGGCCCCCAACAGAAGGACACCTGTGGCTGTGAAAAAGACAACACCAGGGCTGTGTTTTTATCATGCTTGCGTTGGTACAAATGCTAGGATGTGCTGACTACTTTGCAGCTTCAACAGTCCCAGTGCATCGGGATATCAGAGGTCAGTAAACGCTGTGGGTTCCAGCTGCCAGAGTCATCTACTATTCATTATGGACACCCTTTCAGGGCAGTGTTTCCTGTGTAACACGGGTGCCCAAGTGAGCGTGCTGCCAGCTTTGCCTACTGATGAGAAGGCAAAGAGCGATGAAGCATCACCGGAGGTTACCGACGGCAGCAGGATCCAGACTTACGGAACACGAAAGGTGACGCTGTCCTTCAGTGGGCAACATTACACATGGGACTTCGTCCTGGCTGAAGTGGCTATACCTCTGTTCAGTGCAGATTTCCTGTGTGCCCAAGGACTATTCATCGATCTTAAGATCTGCTGGCGTGTGGATATCAGGGACTTACCCTGCTCCCTCAGTAAGTTCCCCACAATGACTTGTCAAGCACATCACCACCTTATGTGAGTTTACTCAACTGCTGGGTGAATTTCCAGAATACAGTCACAAAACATGGGGTCGACCACCACATTCCCACAAGTGGCCTGCCAGTGCATGCCTACACGCGTAGACTGGACCTCAGAAAAGCTGGCAACCGGGAAGGTTGAGTTTGTCAACATGGAGAGACTGGGCACTATACGCTGGTTGCATAGCCCCTGGGCTTCATCCGTCCATATGGTCCCTCAGTCCGATAGTGGTTGCCGTCCATGTTGTGATTACCGACACCTTAACGAGGCCACTACCCTCAATCATTAGCTAGTCCCACACATTCAAGACTTTTTGGCAAGTTTAGCCGGAATGTAAATTTTTTCCAAGGTTCATCTGGTTCGGGGCTACCATCAGGTGCCTGTGTGCTAGGAGAACATTCCCAAAACGGCTATGATAACCCTGTTTGGCCTTTTTAAGTTTCTACACATGCTGTTTTGGCTGAAAAATGCAGCAAGAGTCTTTCCAACAGCCAATGGACTCTGGATTAAAAGGCTTAGGTTTTCTTTTTGTTTGCCTGGATGACATACTTGTCACCAGTGCATCTAAATCCAAACACACATCTCATCTTCGCACACTTTTTGAGCACGTAAGCCAACAAAGGTTGATTATTAACTCTGCTAAATCCCAGTTTGGGTTGTCAACCACTGACTTTCTCACCACTGTATCTCCGCAGAAAGTACAAAACCCCTCCCATCAAAAGTAGCCACTATTAGGGATTTCCCACTGTTTCGCACTGCAAAAAAAATTACACGAGTTTTCAGGTATGGTAAATTTCATCCCGTGAGCTGCTGAACTTATGCTCCCCCTATATAGTGCGCTTAAAGGCAATAGCTCTAATTATGTGCTTGACTGGTCAGCGAACATGACCAGGGCATTTGACGATACCAAATGAGCTCTTTCCAATGTGACTCTACTGGCACACCGCTCCCCAACGCACACAATGCCATTACTACTGATGCTTCAGACTATGCTGTTGGTGCTGTGCATGAACAATCGGTCGGAGGCTTGTGGCAACCACTCGGCTCCTTCAGCCGGCAGTTCCATCCCCCCTAAAAAGAAAATATAACACGTTTGACCATGAGCTTCTGAATCTCTATCTGTCCATCTGCCATTTTCACAGTGGGTCACCATTTCACAGTGTTTGTTGACCACAAACCCCTTATGCATGTGATGACCAAAATATCAGACCCTTGGACTGCACGGCAGCAACACGACCTGGCCGACATATCCAATTTCACAACTGATAGACAGCAAATCAAGGGGAAAATTCATGCCATGGCTGATCGCTTCTCATGGCTAGCCATTGAAGCCATATACATAGGGGTTGACTATGCCGACCAGATTACTGACCCAGAGGTCCTGGCTTACTGAACAGCAGTTACAAGCCTGCGATTGAGTTCGGTGAAGTTAGGGTTTCTCTCCTGTGCGATGTCTCAGCCAGTTGCCCTTGCCCTATCATACCCGCAAACTGAAGATGGACTGTTTGCGATTCCATACATGGCCTCTCACATCCAGGCCAGAAAGACACACAGAAACTGGTTTCACTAAAGTTTGTTTGGCACAGCCTCAGAAAGGACATGCGTGATTGGACTGTAGCTTTTGTGGAGTGGCAGTGGGCAAAAGTTAAGGTGCTATTGGCACCTTTTGTGTCACTGAGCAATGGTTTGACCATATCAACGTGGATCTTGTTGGTCCTCTTCCCCCTTCCCATGGCTTCACACACCTTCTTACCATTCTGGACCATACCACCAGAGATCGCCCTGCGAGCATCGACGACAGCTGCAGATGTGGCTCAGACATTCATTAGCACCTCGGTTGCTCTGATATTTCCACTGACCGCAGTCCCCAGTTCATTTCAGACCTCTGGCCTGTAATGGCCCAGAACCTTGTCACTAGGCTACATCTCACCATGGCTATCACCTGCAGTCCAATAGTTATGCGAGCCGTTTCACCACTCATTGAAGGCTGCTCTAATCTTCCTTGATGGATGAGTGTTGGCATGATCATCTCCCGTGGATTCTGCTGGGGCTCAAAACAGCTGTAAAAGAGGACCTAAGATCACCCATGGTCAAGTTGGTATAAGGGCAGCCATTACGAGTGCCAAGTGATTTCTTTCCCGATGCCATGACTACCTGGTTGGCCCCTCAACAGCGTTCCACCCTCCTCAATAAATTCAATTACTTTTCACCTATTCCTGCCTCCCATCATGGCGTACAACACTCTTCAGCTTCTTTTCAGCTACATTCTGCCTCGTTTGTTTTCGTCAACCATAATGCACACCAACATTCCCTTAGGCCCCCTTAAGGTGGCCCATTCCACATTTTGGAAAAGGGAGAAAAGACTTTTATCATAGATAAGTTGGGTAAACCTGACTATATTTTGGTAGATCACCTTAAACCGGGCCAAATTTGGAATATTCTGCTACCATACCGTTGGTGTCACAACATAGCCACGAGCAGATCAAAGCACCTCTGGATGAGCCAAAGGCACCTGCTGCTCCTCCACCCAAGGAACACTTAACTTCTACATCTGATATTTTCTTCTATACTTTTCTCCAATCACCTTAAAATCATGGCTCCTCGTATTACCTATTTCTACTCTGGGAAAAAGTCTCTGGTTGAATGCTTGATGTATGCCTCTTATCATCTTGTACATCTCTATCAAGTCACCTCTCACCCTCCATTCCTCCAAAGGGAATAGTGCTAGCTCATTCAACCTATCCTCATAAGACATGATCTCATTAATCAATGATAATCTCTACTCAAAAAGGTTTGCCAATCCTAGGCAGGGATGTGCCAGTGTGAGAAAAGGGGAGGTGATATGGTGGAAGTAGAAGCACGAACAAGAGGCATGAAACTTAATAACTAGGCTGTCTGAAGGTTGGCATCACGATGCACTCCTTCACTGGAACTACATTCCTCATATTCCAACTGGGTAGCCTCCAACCTGATAGCATGTACATTGTTTTCTCTCACTTCTGATAATTTCTTCCCTTTCCTCCTGCACTCGTTTTCCATTCCCCATTCTGGATCACCTCTTACCCTTCCTCTTCTCCTCACCTGCCTATCACCTCCCTTTTGTTCCTCTTATCCTTCTGTTTCTCTCATGCTCTCATCTCCTATCAGAATCCTTCTTCTTCAGTCCTTTATCTCTTCTATCTATCACCTTCCAGCTTCTCATTTCACCTCCCCTTCCCCTCCCACCCACCTTCCCCCTATCATCTGTCAGTTTGTACTCCTTCTCTTCTTCCCACCTTCTTATTCTGGCTTCTTCCCTCTTCCTTTCCAGTCCTAATGAAGGGATAAGACTGAAACATTGATTATTTAGTATCCTCTGTAGATGCTTCCTGATCAACTGAGTTCCTCCAGCGTATATGTTGCTCTAGATTTCCAGCATCTGCAGGATCTCTTGTAATTATGATTCACTGGAACCATCTCTCCAAAACCCCACATCACAGCTCGAATCAAATAGAAATCTCAAACGTATCAGAATATTAAGTGACATAGAATCAAAGCATGTAAATTGGGTTTAGGTACAAATCAGAATTAGAATCAAAACCAGGTTTAATATTATTGACGTTTTGTTGTGAAATTTGTTGTATGCGACACCAGTACTGTGCAATATATAAAAACAAACTATAAATTGCAATAAGAAAAAAATATATATAGTAATGTACTCCTGAAGCTCTCACATACTGCCAAACTGTAGGCATCTAATTAACAAATAATTTTGCGAGGGTGTAAGTCTCCTTTCTTTTCATTGTCGTGCTTTGAATTGAGTTATGTGTGCTACCAAAACGACATTCAAATTGACTCCAGCAAGCAACATATTGAATTAGAGCTTATGTGTGGGCTAAGAACTATTGAAATGGATTCTTTCATAAATTCAACTAATCTTCCAGCAGATTCACCGACAGAACAATGCTGTGTCAGAACATTTGCATACAGCAGAAAAGAGATTCCACTACACAATGTTCTCAAACTATTAGAGGAGTATTTTGGTACGAAACATTCTGAGCTGCCTACATTTGGGCTTGCCCTGGGGTTTTCAGGAATTAATCTTCAAGGCACTGCATACAGTAAAACACATAAATAAAATCATAAGAATATTGAAAGGAGCAGATTTGCTGCTTTTATAACCAAGTGTATTCATGTATTTGTAATATAAATATTGAGTATTGCCCTTTTGATAAAGACCACTGGAGAAAGGAGGGAAGAGGGAGGAAAGAGTCAGAGGGGAGAGGGGCTATAGGGAGGGGTGCTGTGAGGAGGTGGAAAGGGAAGTGTAGGGGAAAGGGAAGAAGGGAAAGGGAAGAAGAGGGAGAGAGGAGAAAGAGGGGATGTAATAGAAAAGGGGTGTACAGGAGGAGAGAAGGGATGAGGGGAGGAGGAGAGGAAGAAGCAAAAGGGTGGGAGAAAGGGGAGTAGAAGAGTGAAAGGGAGGGGGAAGGGGAGGAGGAGAAGTATGACAGAGAAAGGGAGAGGGTGGGAGAAGAAGAGGTAAATCAAATGTAATGGAGAAGGGGTGGAAAGGAGGAGAGGGGGAGGAGTAGGGTGAAATGAAAGGGAAGAGGGGAGGAGAAGAAGAGATGAATGGGATGTGATGGAAAGGGGATGGAAAGGAGGAGAAGGGAAGAAGTTTGAATGGGAGGGGTGAGGGGGAGAAGGTAAAGGCTGAGATCACTACTGGAATTAGAATCAGGTTTATTCACTGACATGCAATATACATATGACTGAGCACTGCCTTGACATTTTCCCTGACAAGTAATGGCATCTCCCCTTTAATTTCTTCTGCTCTATTACATCTAAAACAACAAAACCCCAGAACGTTGAACTGTCAGTCCTACCCCTTCCTGCAACTAAGTCTCACTAATGGCTACAGTATCCATGTGTTGATTCATGCCCTGAGCTCATCTGCAATGCTGTTTGCATTGAAATATACACAACTCAGAACATTAGTCCCACCAGGCTCAACCTGTTGATCCCTGACTTTGTACGTAGGCTTAACAACATCTTTCCCCACACCCACTTCATTATCTGTTCTGGCACTCTGGTCCCCATCTCTTTGCAATTCTGGTTTAACACCCCCCTCCCCTCCACCCATGCAGCACTAGCAAACCTTTCTGCTAGGATATTAGTCCCCCTCCAGTTCAGGTGCAAACTATCCTTTCTGTAAAGATCCCTGGAAGAGTGCCAATGATCTAAAAATCTGAAGCCTTCCCTCCTGCAGCATCTCCTGAGCCATATGTTAAACTGAATGATCTTCTTATTTCTGGTTTTACTAGCACATGGTATGGGTAGCAATCCTGAGATCACACCCATGGAGATCCTGTCCTTTAACACAGCACCAACTCCGTAAACTCACTTTGCAATACCTTGTCATCCTTCCTTCCCATGTCAGTCGTACTGACAAGGACCACGACCTCTGGCTGCTCACCTTCCCACTGAAGAATGCTGAGGACTCAATCCAAGATGCCCCAAACCTGGGAGGCAACATACCATCCGGGAATCTCGTTCTCATCCATGAAACCTCCTTTCTGTTCCATTAATCAATGAATTCCCTATCACTACTGCTCACCTCTTCTCCCTCCCCTTCCCTTCTGAGCCACAGAACCAGACTCAATGCCAGAGACCTGACCACTGTGGCTTTCCTCTGCCAGGTTGCTGCCCAACAGTATCCAAACCTGTTGTTGAGGGGAATGGCCATAGTGGTACTCTGTATTGGCTACCTATCCCCCTCCTGGCCATCACCCAGTAACCTGTGTCCTGTACTGTGGATGTAACTAACTCCCTGTGTGTCTTGTCTATCAACCCCTTAGCCTCCCTTATGATCCAGAGTTCATCAAGTTCCAACTCCAACTCTTTAACACAGTCTGTTAGAAGCTGGAGCTGGGTCCACTTCCTGTAGGCATAGTTGTCAGGGACACTGGAGGTCTCCCTGCCTGCCCACATCCTGAAACAGGAGCATTCCACTATCCTGCCTGTCATCCCCATTCCTCTAAATGTGCAAAAAGAAAGAAAATAATATCTGCCATAGCCTATACCTCTCCTTGCCGAAGCCTTGATGAGCCAAAGCCTCAACTCTCCAATCTTACACTGGCCCACTCCCACAATGGTTGCTCCACTTAAACATAACTTCTTTTATTGGCCCTTGCCAAGTGCCTAACTGCACAATCTAATGTCTCCCCAGTAACTGTGGCATGCAAAAAGCGCCAACTACCCCAGGACCGTGGTGTTCTATGTTGACACAGGGATGTGTGGTGACATTCCCAGTCAGGATGCATTGCCACACTTCTCATGGCCAACATAGAATACAAGAAAACAAGCCCCTTTCATCTCTCTAGCCATCCCTCCCATCCACACAAAAGGACATTCCTCCAACTCCATGACAGATCTCCAGCGATGGCTATGATGTCCGGACTTAAGACTACAAGACCGTAAGATATAGGAGCAGAAGTAGGCCATTCGGCCCATCGATTCTGCTCCGCCATTCAATCATGGGCTGATCCAAGTCTTCCAGTCATCCCCATTCCCCTGCCTTCTCCCCGTACCCTTTGATGCTCTGGCAAATCAAGAACCTATCTGTCTCTGCCTTAAATGCACCCAGTGACTTGGCCTCCACAGTCCCTCTTGGCAACAAATTCCACACATTTACCACCCTCTGACTAAAGTAGTTTCTTGGCATCTCTGTTCTAAAAGGACGTCCTTCAATCCTGAATTCGTGCCCTCTTATCCTGGACTCCCTGACCATGGGAAATAACTTTGCCATATCTAATCTGTTCAGGCCCTTTGTTTCTATGAGATCTCCCCTCATTCTCCTGAATTCCAGGGAATACAGCCCAAGAGCTGCCAGACGTTCCTTATATGGTAACCCTTTCATTCCTGGAATCATTCTCGTGAATCTTCTCTGAACCCTTTCCAATGTCAGTATATCCTTTCTAAAATAAGGAGCCCAAAACTGCAAGTACTCCAAGTGTGGTCTCGCGTGTTCCTTATAGAGCCTCAACATCACATCCCTGCTCTTATATTCTATACCTCTAGAAATGAATGCCAACATTGCATTTGCCTTCTTCACCATTGACTCAACCTGGAGGTTAACCTTTAGGGTATCCTGCACAAAGACGCCCAAGTCCCTTTGCATCTCTGCATTTTGAATTCTCTCCCCATCTAAATAATAGTCTACCTGTTTATTTATTTCACCAAAGTGCGTGACCATACACTTTCCAACATTGTATTTCATTTGCCATATCTTTGCCCATTCCCCTAAACTATCTAAGTCTCTCTGCAGGCTCCCTGTTTCCTCAACACAACCTTCCCCTCCACCTATCTTTGTATCATTGGCAAATTTAGCCAGAAATCCATTAATCCCATAGTCCAAATCATTGGCATACTTCATAAAAAGCAGCAGTCCCAACACCGACCCTTGTGGAACTCCACTGGTAACCGGCAGCCAGCCAGAATTGGATCCCTTTATTCCCACTCTCTGTTTTCTGCTGATCAGCCAATGCTCCACCCATGCTAATAACTTCCCTGTAATTCCATGGGCTCTTATCTTGCTGAGCAACCTCATGTGCAGCACCTTGTCAAAAGCCCTCTAAAAATCCAAGTACACCATGTCTACTGTATCTCCTTTGTCTACTCTGCTTGTAATTTCCTCAAAGAATTGCAGTAGGTTTGTCAGGCAGGATTTTCCTTTCAGGAAACCATCCTGGCTTTGATCTATCTTGTCATGTGCCTCCAGATACTCCGTAATCTCATCCCTGACAATCGATTCCAACAACTTCCCAACCACCGATGTCAGGCTAACAGGTCTATAGTTATCTTTCTGCTGCCTCCCACCCTTCTTAAATAGCGGAGTTCCTCTTCCGGACTTCAAAGTGATTGCAGAAGTAATTTTGAAGGAAAGATCCCAGCTTAAGAGGAAGGGTGTGGGATGAATTGGAGAGCTCTTTCACACTTCAGAAACCGGTGGACTGAGCCAAATGGCCGGTGCTGTGTCATTAACAAGAATCTGACAATATATTGTGTTTAAGGGAGTTGCTATCTCATGTGTTAACTGGAACTGTGAGTCTGACAGGGAACATCATCTTCAGCAGCTGACTTCTGGCTCAAAATGGTCTGACAGCCCTGAGTCAGAAATTATCGAGGGAAAAGTCTCTCACCTCTGAAAACATCTGATTTCTGGATAAATAGAAAAGCTGGCAAGACCCTACTAATATGAGTGTGAGCTAATCTTATAAAAATAAGCAGGTTTTTATTAATACCTTGCCTCTTGTGGAAGGCAATGAGACAGGAGCTGTACTTTTTTTTTACATATCCCTGTTACCAAGTATTGAAAGGCCTAGATAGAGTGGACATGGAGAGGATGTTTCCAATTGTGGGAGAGTCAACGACGAGACAGCACAGCCTCAGAATAGATGGGCTTCCATTTAGGACAGAGATGAAGAGGAATTACCCTAGCCAGAGCATGGTGTATCTGCGGAATTCATTGCCATGGACAGCCATGGAGGCCAAGTCAATGGGTATATGTAAAGCAGAGGGTGATAGGTTCATGATCAGTAAGGGTAAGAATGGGGTTGAGGGGGGAAAAAATTAGCCATGATTGTCAAGATTAGTTGAGTTGGGCATTCAATTACTAGTTTAATTAGTTCATCACAACATGCTGGGCTGAAGGGCCTGTTCCTGTGCTGTATTGATAAATCCCACACAGCAGGCTGGGAAATTTAAATTCTGCCAATTCACTCAATGAATCGGTATTATACAATGTTATCGGTTATTCTGACTTGATTGTTGCTCAGGTCCAGCTGGGCTGCATCCTGAACCTACTGTTCTTACAAGTAAATGAAAGATATCTGCTGGTGCCAGACTTCAGAAATAAAAGCAGCAAATACTGCAAAGACTCAGCAGGTCAGGCAGCGTCGGTAGAGAGAGAAATGCTTTCGGTCTGAGACCCTTCTTCAGAAATTAGGTAGCAGAGAAGATGAGGGAGAACAATGAGTGGAACAAAGTGACAGGGGTGTTGTAGCCTTTACATGATACTTCGCTGACCTGCAGGGCACGACCCATGGCCCTGCTATTAGCAATCTTCAATGCAGGCAGAGAATAACCCCATTAAAGCATTTACCTAGTCTCACCCTATCACAGATATTCCCTTTGTTTTGTCCTGCTCTCCTGCCTCCTCTCTGCAACTTAAAATTTTAATTTTAATTTTTTTTCCCCCCATTTCCATCTCACCTGAAATATTGACACCATTTCTCTCTCCACTGACCCGTTAAGTGCTCCCAGAATTTTCTGGGTATTTTCTGCATGTTTCCAGCATGGCAGCACAGCATTTAGAACATTGCTTTACTGTGCCAGTGATTGGAGTTCAATTCCCACCATTTTCGGTAAGGAGTTTGCACATTCTTCCCGTGACCACATGGGATTCCTCCGGGTTTTCACCCACATTCCAAAGATGTGCCGGTTAAGGTTATCAGGTGTGTGCATTCTATGTTGGCTGAGAGCATGGCAATGCTTGAGGGCTGTCCCCTGCTCACCCTTGGACTGTGTTGATCAATGATGCAAATGAGGTATTTTACTGTATGTTTCGATGTCCTGATGAACATTCAGTGTCCACTTTATTAGGTACCTCTTGTACCTAAAAAAGTGGCCGCTGAGTGTATGTTCATGGTCTTCTGCTGCTGTAGCCCACTCACTTCAAGGTTTGACGTGTTGTGGATTCAGAAGTACTCTTCTGTACACCACTGTGATAATGTGTGGTTATTTCAGTTACTGTTACGTTCCTTTCTGCTGGAACCGGTCTGGCCATTCTCCACTAACTTCTCTCATTAGCAAGACATTTTTGCCCACAGAACAGCTGTCTATTGCATGTGTTTTGTTTCTCGCACCGTTCTCTGTAAACTCCAGAGACTGTTGAGTGTGAAAATCCCAGGAGATCAGCAGTTTCTGAGTTACTCAAACCATCCCGACTGGTACCAACAATCATTCCACGGTCAAGTCACTTAGATCACATTTCTTTCCCATTCTGATGTTTGGTCTGCACAACAAATGAACCTCTTGACCACCTCTGCATGCGTTTATGCATTGAGTTGCTGCCACATGATTGGCTGATTAAATATTTGCATTAAAGTGTAGGTGTACAGCTGTATCTGATAAAGGTAACACTGAGGGTGTATGTGACAAATAAAGCTAATCTTTAATATTTAGTTTTTTGGTTTGGTTCCACCTTAATGCATTTCACTCTTCCTTGTGTTCTGCCTGGGTGTGGTCTGCCCAGGTGGGATTACCTGTCCGACACAAAGTTCAACACACAGGCTGGTGTGGTTCTCTACTGAAGATGTGAGGGATTGATATCGTTATCAACAATGCCACCATCTTAAGAGTGAACAGAGAGACAATCAAAACTCCTGTTAATAGCTTAACCTTCGGAATTGGAATTGATGAAGAGTTAGTGACCCGAAGCATCAAGCAAACTGCTGGAGGAACTCAGCATCTGTGAAGGGAAATGAACAGCTGATGTTTTAGGTTGAGGCCCTCCACCAATCCGGATAAAGGGTCTTGACCTGGGTCGTTGACCATCCATTTCCTTTCACAGATGCTGCTTCACACATAATGTTCCTCCAAACATTTTCTGCTCCAGAGTCCAGTGTCTGCATTCTCCTGCATCTCTTCTGAACCTTGCATTTTGCAGTATGGCCTCCGTCTTCTGAGTGCCAGTGAGTGTGGTCCAACCGGCTGAGCGACTCCTCACATGACATATGTTCTTTGCTGCAATTAATCAATATTTGTTGATTTGCTGTCTATATTACCTGTTCTGCTGTCTATCTTTGGAGAGAACCTTGACATTTGGCGAATTTCTCTCTGTCAGTCATGGTCACTTTTGAGTAGCATCCACAAAATGCTGGAGGAACTGAGCAGGTCAAACAGCATCTATGGAGGGGAATAAACAGTTAACATTTTAGGCCAAGCTGTTTCAAGTGTCATCCTATCAAACTTCCCTGGGATCTTATATGCTTGAATAAGTTCACCTCTCCTTCTTGTAAACTCTGAGAAATACAGTCCAGTTTCTGTTAATAGGACAACACTTCCTTCCCTGAAATTAGACCTGATGAATCAGGATTGAACCTGGGTTTCTGGCTCTGTGGGTCCTGATGAAGTGCCCCAGCCCACAACATTGATTGTCTTCTCCCCTCTATAGATGCCGCCTGACCTGCTGAGCTACTCCAGTATTTTGTGTGTGTTTGTCTGGGTGTCCAGCATCTGCAGAATCTCTTGTACTGTATTCATATTTACTTCTGGTGTCTATCTATTTAAATTATCTATTTAAATGTTTATTTTGCTTTTATATCATCTCAATGTGTACTTAAGAATGTATAAATAATTGTAGTTTTATACATATAAAAAAATGGAAAAGGTTATATGTGTGAAAAAAGTACATGATAATTGTGAACTCCTTATCCAAATAAAAATAAAATTAAAAAAAAATAAAAAGACAAAAAGATTTGTCTTATTTGTCATATGTACATCGAAACATGTCATTTGCATCAACGACCAATACAGACTGGGGGCAGCCCACAAATTTCACCATGTTCCTGGTATCACCATAGCATGCCCACAAACTACTGACTCCTGCACATATGTTTTTGGAATGTGGGAGAAAGCCTGGAGGATTCCTGGAGGAAACCGACTTTGTCACAGGAGAGAATGTCCAAACACCTGGGTTTGTCATGGTCCAGTCTGTGAAGTCAGTATTCCGGTTCACGGTCCTGTCCATCGACCATTGCTCCAGGTTATCCTGTCTACCCTGTTTCTGTTCTTGTTGTGCTCTAATTGAGGCAGCTGATGCTTGTTGGGGCTGGCTGCATAAATACCTTCAGAGACCAGGGCATGGGTGCTGGATTGTTCTTGTCCTTACTCCTTGTATCCCTTCCCCTGCCTTCTGTTTCCTGGCCTGAAGCCCTGCCTTGTCTTGCCGGTAACTCTCACCTCGCCTGAAGTTCTGTCTTGCCTTGCATTGCCTGAAGCCTTGCCTTGTCTTGCTGTCTTGTCCTGGAGCCACCCTGTACCTAGCTCCCTTCCTGTCCCTTGCCTCCGCCGGGTAAGCCAGGCCGTCTTGCCGTTACCTACGGTTGGTCCTGTCCCTTGCCTCCATCGGGTGAGTCAGGCCGTATTGCTGTTACTTGCGGTTGGTTCTGTCCCTTCCTGTCCTTTGCCCCCGTTGGGTGGAGAGCCGCACCCTGCCCAGGAGGATCCTCCAGCCCCAAACCTCGCCTCAAGTCTCCAGCCTCCTGCCTAGCCTCAAGCCTGAAGACTCCAGCCTTCTGCCTCCTGCCAAGCCTCGCCTCGAGTCTCTGGCCTCTAGCCTCAAGCCTGAAGACTCCAGCCTTCTGCCTCCTGCCAAGCCTCGCCTCGAGTCTCTGGCCTCTAGCCTCAAGCCTGAAGACTCCAGCCTCCTGCCTCCTGCCAAGCCTCGCCTCAGGTCTCTAGCCTCAAGCCTCAAGCTTGAAGACTCCAGCCTCCTGCCTCCTGCCAAGCCTCGCCTCGAGTCTCTAGCCTCTAGCCTCAAGCCTTGAGACTCCAGCCTCGTCCTGCCTGCCAGCCAAGCGTTGTCCTTGCCTAGTTCTGGGGTCCAAGCTAGAGGCAAGAACCAGGGTCTGGGTCCTTGTCCAGTCTCTGGCTTGGAGTCCAAGCCCGGGCTCCTAGCTCTCTTGTCCAGTCCTGTTCCTGGTTCCCGGTTTTGGTGTCTATGTCCTTGCCCTCACCCTGTATCCTAGCCCTGTCCCTAGTACTTCAATGTCTGTGTCTTGCACTTGGGTCCGTTCCCAGCCACCTCCTTATGACAGGGTTGGAGACCTGAATATCAGAGAGGTGGGTAGGTAAGAGGTTTGTTTTCTGTTGTTATCTTGTTTGTTCTGTTGTTGGTGTTGCTGCTGCCAGTGTTGTTGTGTGTTATATTGTTGTTCTACTGAACATTGTGAGCACTCTATGTTAGTGTCAGAATATCCGGCGACTCTTGCAGGCTGCCCACAGCGCATCCTTGGGTATGTTGGTTGTTACTGCAAACAACTCATTACAGTGTGTGTTTCCATGTACTGCATGGTGGCACCTGTTAGTCTCGCGAGACCATGGATCTGTGCCTGGAAAGTCTGGAGTGTCCTCTCCAGGGTGCAGGCCTGGGCAAGGTATTATGGAAGATCGGCAGTTGCCAATGCAGCAAGTCTCCCCTCTCCACAACACCAATGTTGTCCAAGGGAAGGGCAAGGGCCGATACAGCTAGGCACCAGTGTCGTCGCAGGACTTGCCAGAGTGAGGTTGAAGGCAACGTCGGACTGCCTTAGGGACTCCAGCTCCGGATTTGTCCTGAGGGTTTACTCCCGAAGCCTTTCCCATGAGTGGGTATGGCCGCAAGGCAGCAGTGGTTTGAAATCAGAGATTTCCCTTTCTTAGATGGACTGCCTTCCCAGGCTGACAAGCTCCATCTACCCGAAGCACTGGTTTTAAGGCGCCAGGACCCATCTTCGCCCCTTCTCCTGTCAGCAGAAACAGTTCCACCGGCTTAGAGGCTAAGCCACACAAGAAGGCCAGGAGTTCGACTTGGTTGTCAGAGGCTGTTTGGGGCACATGCCATGAGGAGCACTTTTAGGTAGTGGGAGCTTGTCCCCACTACCACTCCTCGGCTTGACAACCTTGGAACCAAATGTACTGCGTATATGACCAATAAATCTGAATCCAAAACTGAATTCTTACAGCCAGCGAGAATTGAACCCTGATTGCTGATTGTTGGCACTGAAAATTGTTATACTAACCGCTAAACTATTGTAACAACCGATACCTCATTGCTAAGCCCCCTCCTCGTTAAATTCCCAAAAGGTTCGGGACATGCCAGCTTGCACCTGCTAGGACACCATAAGCAGCTGATCTCAATGTGTTTGCTGCTCACACCAGATATTGTCCCTGACATTGCCAAGAAAGCTGTGGCTCTCTTTGCGATGTATTGGAACCTATTAGATTCAACTCAGATATTGTGCCTGGCCATTGCCAGATGTTCCTGCTCAGATGGGCTATTTTTATGCCCAAGCTCTCTCCATCCAGTTCTTGCTACAGCCTCCCAGATGTGGTACAGATGTTCTGCAGCTGGGCCAAGGAAAATGTACGAATGTGGTTGTTTGTCCCCCTCGCAGGTCAACAATAACTCCTGGTGACTGGGAGAGGTGGCCTGCCGACGGTAGAAACACCACTTTAAGGCGTGCAAATCCATGCTACTTAACAGTGAAAATTAGGAAGAAATCTGGAGCAAAAGCAAGTCACTGGAGGAACTCAGTGGGTCAGGCAGTGTCTCCAGAGGAAAAGAGGTAGATGATGTCTAAGCTGAGATGCTGTATCAGGGAACAAATCTGACTGCAGAGAGTGGACAAGGACCACACCCACCAACCCCCACCCAGGTCAGCCAGTTGTCAGTGGAAGTTCCATTAAAGCAGAGAAAATGAATTTCAGTGAACCCCTGGGTTTGCAAATGGGTGAGACCAGAGTTCGAGGCTTTGCGTTCGGGGTCCTGCCATTGGCAAATCCAGAGTTTGAGGCCTGGTGTTTGGTGATCAGCGTGTCCTAGGATCGATGCTGAGGACTGATGCCCGAGGGTCAAATTGGAAGTCCAGATTCAAAGCCCACTGGTCAGAGCTGAGTCTGTGAATCTCTGCAGTTCAGCTGGCAAGGTGGCAGGCCGTGTCCCCTGGAGGCCTATTCTGGAGTTAAAGGGCTGTGTATGTGTAGGGGTGGGAGGAAAGGATGGAGCTCTTTTTACAATTGTTGTTTAGTTGCTTGTTTTGTTCTGTGTTGTTCAGATAAGCATTGTGGACAAGCTATGTTGGTACTGGAATGTGTGGCAACACTTGTGGGCTGCCCCCAGAACATCCTTTAGATGCCTCATTTGTTAACGTAAATGACACATTTCACAACATGTTTTGATGTACGTGGGACAAATAAACCTGAATCTTGAACACGATTCTTCTTTCCACTACAAGGACCATTTATTTTTTACAAGGCAGAGTAGGCCTTTCCAGCCCTTTGAGTAGCACCAGCCCAGCAACCCCCGACAACTCAATTTAACCTAACCTAATCACGGGATAATTCGCAATGACAATTAACCTACCCTGTAAGTGTTTAGGGTGGCGGGCTGGAGATATGTCCAAAGGAGGTGTAAGGTGCTCCTTCCCTCTACCAGCCTGCAGGTCACCCTTCAGCAAGGTGTAACACCTGCTTAGCCCCTGGATCAGGGTCATGTGAAGCCATGGGAGCAGGTGGTGGAAGGTCGTATGAGCAGCTGGTGTATATCACAAGTCACCCATCTTGTGGAAGAAAGCAACGCCAAGACCATGATCATCCACGTCATATGACATGGCACATAATCATATTTTTGGACAGCGGGAGAAAAACCAGAGGACCCAGGGAAAACTCACACATTCCTCTTTATAGAGGACGCTGGGACTGAACTTTGAACTTCGATGCCTCAGGCTGTAATAGAATCGTGGCTAACTGCTACACAAACATGGTGCCCCAGTCTGGTGATAATGTGAAATATAAGGTACTTATAAATAAAATGTGAACCAATCAAGCCATAACCCTACTGGGCTTTGTAGTTGCTCCCTTGCTTATGAAGACACGTTGATTACAAGCCCTGTCCCTTTAGTGTGGGCCCAGGTCTGTGCTATTGTTGCATGACTTCTGGTTTTGATGGGAAAAGCATTTTATTTTCTTCCTGCTGTGGTTGGGAGCAGAAATACTGGTATTTCTATAAGAATTTTTTCTGTTTTTTTTAGCAATCCAAAGTGCATGGTCTGCTCAATCAGGGAGGTGCAGGAATACATTGGAAATAGATCATGGAAGATTTGTTAGACGGACACCTGGAACAGATTTATTGCTGATTGATTAGGCAGGCAAGTCTTATAGCCATTGGAGTTTATAAGAGTAAGGGAGGACTTGATTGAAACATATAAAAAGGAGATTTTAAAAGATTAACTGTCACGTGTACATCAAAACATTGAAATATACAGTGAAGTGCATTGTTTGCATCAAATCAAATCGGAGAGGATTGTGCTGGACAGTCTGCAAGTGTCAATGTGCTTCCAGCACCAATGTACCATGCCCACAGCTGACTAGCCCTAACCCGCGCGTCTGTCGAATGTGGGAGGAAACTGGAGCACCCAGAGGAATCCCATGCATTCACAGGAATGTAACACTCTGGTTCTGTCGGCCGCATAGGTCTGGGGAAGACAATCTCTGGCCCCACCACAAACATGTGAGACTGAGGTGCCAAACCTCCTGTTTGTGTGGATGCTGCATGATGTGTTGCCCTGTTACAAATCAGTACCACGACATAACAGACAGTACACCATATGCAATTAAATGATTTAGCTTTATAATTCTTAATTTGACTAAAGGCCCATTTTAATGAAACATCCTAATGTGCACAAGCTGGAGCTCACGACTTCCTTCTGCTGGTCCTCCATCAATTTCCTCGGGCTTCATTGACTCCCGGCCCAGTCCCAGTCCACTCCTTCCTGGTGTCTACGACCTCTTCTTTCTGGCATCTTCTCTCTTCATTTTCCGCCGAACAAAAGACCCTGATCACCTCAGTCTCAGGCACACAACAAGAAAAAACACTCCCTTCATTGGATAGCGCACATTCCAAAGCCCCCGTTATCTCTAGCCATAACCCAAACACTGCTGTTACAGAAAAAGCATTACATTAGCAGTGAAACCTTTCCCAGGGTGTTACAGGAAGAACGTACAGACTCCTTACAGGCAGCATTGGGAATCAAATCCCGACTGGTGATCACTGGCGCTGAAAAGAGAAGCACTAACCACTGCCCCCAACATTATGTCTTGAGGATTGTTTGTTTTTTATACTAGAGATACACCCCAGGGCACTCCCAGTCCATGAGCCCACAGCACCCAATTACACCCATCTGACCAAATAACCTTCTAACTCGTAAGTCTTTGGAAATCAGGTGGAAACCGAAGCAACTGGTGGAAACGCCTTATCTCAGGAGGAACATAGAAAATCCTCAGAGACAGAAGTGGGAATTGAAGCCGTGTGGCCGCACTATGATGATGTTATGCTCGCTACTGCACTGCTGTACGGCCTGTGCTGACAGGAGCACAATTAATACGGGTGCTGGAATCTGGAGCATCAGATAATCTGCTGGAGAAACTCAGAGGATCGAGCAGCATCTGTAGACGAGAGAGGAAATGTTGATATTTTGGGGTCAAAAATCCACATCAGCACTGAAGTGAAACATCTTCTCTCTGCGTGTCGTGAGCATCAAGGAATTCTCTTTCTCAAAAGTAGAGTCTTTGAATTTTTTTTGAGGTGGGGAAGATTCAAGAGGGTGAAAGGTTACCATGGTGGATGGAAAAGTGAAATTGAAATTACATTCAGAGATGATGTTATTGAATAACAGAATGCAGTCCAAGGACTGAGTGGCTTACTTCTGCTTATAATTTTTACATTTTGTGGGCACTTTATTAGTTACTACCTGTACCTCATCAAGTGGCCACTGAGTTCATGTTTCTCTGCTGGTGTAGCTCTTCCATTTCAAAGTTTGACATGTTGTGCCTTCAGAAATACTCTTCTGCACTTCATTATTGTAATGCGTGGTTATTTGAGTTACTGGCATATTCCTGTCAACTGGAACTAGTCTGGTCATTCTTCTCTGACCTCTCTCATTAACAAGGCATTTTTGCCCACAGAACTGCCACTCACCGGATTTTTTTAGGTGTTTTTCACATAATTCTCTGTAAACTCTCTGGAAAATCCCAGGAGATCAGCAGTTTCTGAAAACTCAAACCTCCTCGTCTGGCACTAACAATCTTTCCGCGGTCAAAGTCACTTACGAGCGGTCAAAGTCACTTACGAGGGGTGATTGATATGCTTGTGGCCTAAGGTAGAAGGAGATGAGTTATTAACTTCAAACTTTCTGCATAATCACTCAAAGAGTTGACCTGCATGTGCCTGTAACGAGAGCTGTATAACTCATCTCCTTCTACCTTAGGCCACAAACTTATTAATCACCCCTGCTGTGGACACTTTCTGGAGGTCCAAGATCCGTATGCTCCACGACCGCTGGACTATGTGTGTAAATGTAAGGGGACTATATTGAAAAATAAATGTGCTAGGTTTTCTAAGATTGACTCCTTCTACCTTAGGCCACAAACTTATCAATCAGCCCTCATATATCACATATCTTCCCCATTCTGAGGTTTGAGCTAAACAACAACTGAAATCCTTGACCATGTTTGCGTGCTTTTGTGCATTGAGTTGGTTCCACATGATTGGCTGATTAGACATTTGCATTAGTGAGCAGGTGTTCAGGTGTGCCTAATTAAGTGGCCACTGAGTGTATGTTCTAATGCTTGACACTAATGAAGTAGCTGAAGAGTGGTCACTGGACATAGGAAACATCATGCTCTCTGTCTCTCTCTCCCTCCCTTAAACACAAGAGATTCTGCAGATGCTTGAGCAGTCCATATACAAAATGCTGGAGGAACTCCACAGGTCAGCCAGAGTCCTGGTGAAAGGTCTAGGCCCAAAATGTTGACTCTTTATTTCTCTCCACAGATGCTGCTTGATCTGATGAGACTTTTCTATTTAAGTCACTCTTGCTCTTTTTTGAACTAGTATCCTATGTAAACACAACAGATTCTGCACTTGCTGGAAATCTTAAGCAACATCAAAGTTCAAAGTTGAAAGTAAGCATTATCAAAGTATGTTTATGCCACCACATACTACCCTGCGGTTCATTTTCTTGTGGGTTTTCATGGTAGAACAAAGAAATACAATAGAATTAATGAAAAACTACACACAGCCAATTTGTAAAAGATGACAAACTGTGCAAATATGAAAAATAAATAAATAATATTGAGAACATGAGTCGTAGAGTCCTTGGAAGTGAGTCCATAGGTTTTGGAATCTGTTCAAAGTTGAGGTGAGTGAAGTTATCCATGGAAACTGTAAGAACATTCTTCTCCCAATGTTATATATTTCTAATTTTCTGATAGAAGAGGACATTGCACTTTTTGCCTAGATTAAACCGAGTTTCTCACTCTGCAGTTTCATGTTTAGAATATTCATCTTGTCATACAGATCAGCTAGGTATGTCACATCTTCAAGCAGAAGTTCAATCTTGTTTCCCGAGCTCTTGTCAACTTTGAGCAAAAATTCAACCACGGTGTCAAAAAGATCAAAGCAATGTCTTAAGCAGCAGCCTTTTGACAGCCAACGCACTTCAGTGTGAAGTATCAAGCGTTCAAACTCTTCATTGTTATCTTGGCATAACTGGTGAAATATCTTGCTATTTGGATGATCTTTAATTTTGTTGATAGCAGGGATTACAAGAGTCATGTTTGAAAAAAAAGTTGCTTACTGAAGGTTTTGGCTGTGAGATGTTGACAATGAATTACAGAATGGATTACAAATAGACTTGGAACTTCTTTTTTCATAGATGCCACTAAACCCTCATGGCGACCTGTCATATATGCTGCTCCATGTGTTGCACAAGAAATCCTGCTCCTAATCAGAATACTTTTATTCTCAATGCACATTTTAAACTTTGTAGATTGATTCTCCATTGATATTTGTTCTTAACTTTTTACAAAAAGCATATATTTTCATAAACTTTTCCATTTTTGATAAACAATACATATGCCATTAACAATTTTTCATTGTCTCACACAGTTGACTCATCCAGTTGTATCTCAAGTTTTGTTTTTTGTAACTCTGTGCATAGCTGATATTCAATGTCTTCACTCATTTGTTGATACAATGAGCTACAGAGTTACTACTCAGATAAATTAATTTTAAAATACTGGTATCCATTTTGAGAACAGTGGTGAGCACTTCTGATACAGCAGGCATTATTCATCTTTCACCAATTGTATGAGATTTTCCACACTTTGCTATCATTTTGGAAATGTTAAAAGAAGCAATGAGATCACTATCAAGGCCATATTTAGCTTTCTTGGCAAATGACTCAAGGATGCCAGGCTTTTCAAATATTTCTTTCATCCTCTGGAACAGAGTAATACATTAAGTAGCTTTTTCAGTATGTCTTTTATGGAAGTGTTCCCACAATCTTTGATGGTTTCATTGCTTCATTAGGCAGTGCAGTTTCATTGCTGATCTGACAGGAACAGAATAAAACCATACTCCAGGTATTGTACTACCACAGTCTCTGTAGTTTCTGTTTCTAGTAGGGTTAGAAACCAAGGCTTCACTGCCTTCAGACTCATATAGATCTATATTTATTTATCCATGTATGTATTTATCCATCATTAATGATGATTATGAAGACACATAGTCCTCTCTTATTGTCATTTAGTAATGCATGCATTAAGAAATGATACATTATTTCCTCCAGTGTGATATCACAAAACACAGGACAAACCAAGACTAAAAAAACTGACAAAGCCACATAATTATAACATATAGTTACAAACAGTGTAACAATACCATGACTTGACGAAGAAGTCCATGAGCACAGTAAAAGCTCAAAGTCTCTCAAATGTCCCACATCTCACGCAGATGGGAGAAGGAAGAAAAACTCTCCCTGCCATGCCGACCACGGTCCGACTCTGAGTCATTCGAAAACTTCGAGCTCTGATCAGCTCTCCGACACCAAGTACTGAGCGCCATCTCTGTCCGAATGATTCAACCTCCTTCTCGGTCGCCAAAAGCAGGCAAGGTCGGGGATTTTGAGGTCTACCCTCCGAAGGATTTACGACAACACAGTAACGACAGCAACGAACGGGCGTTTCAGAAATTTCTCCAGATGTTCCTCTGTGCTTTCATGTCCATCAAATCAGAATTGTCCAGAATGGGGCTAAATTAAAATTTAAAAATTAACACAAACTGGGAATGCCTATTGGATGTTGTCGATGGCAGCGAGTTGACATGGTCGGTCAGATCTCATGCCACTTACACCCGCTCCACCACAAGGATCTTGAACACCCCCTCGACAACTTTTATTTCCCCTTGGGGGGGGGGATGCGGTACCACCCCTGTTGGGAATCACTGGTCTAAAGTCATAGAGAAATGCGAAGTAAATTAAGTTCAAAGTAAAGTAAATTTATTTTCATCAAAGTACATTTATATCACCATATAGAATCAGAACCAGAATCGGGTTTATTATCATTGGTATGTGTCGTGAAATTTGTTAACTTAACAGCAACAATTCAATGCAATACATAATCTAGAAGGGGGGGGAAGTAAATAAATAAATAGTAAATCAATTACAGTACATGTATATGGAACAGATTAAAATTTGTGCAAAAACAGAAATAATATATATTAAAAAAGTGAGGTAGTGTTCATGAGTTCAATGTCCATTTAGGAATCGGATAGCGGAGGGAAAAAAGCCTTCAGGCTTCTGTACCTCCTACCTGACGGTAACAGTGAGAAAAGAACATACCCTGGGTGCTGGGCTCCTTAATAATGAGCACTGCCTTTCTGAGACACCGCTCCCTGAAGGTAGAAACACAGAAGCATAGAAAACCTACAGCAACCCTACGGCCCACGATGCTTCGCCGAACATGTACTTACTTTAGAAATTACCTAGGGTTACCCGTATACCCATAGCCCTCTATTTTTCTAAACACCATGTACCTAGGTGCTTTGTAGGCTGGTACCCAAGATGGAGCCGACTAAGTTCATGACCCTTTGCAGCTTCTTTCGGTCCTGTGCAGAAGCCATCCCATACCAGACAGTGATGCAGCCTGTCAGAATGCTCTCCACGGTACATCTATAGAAGTTTTTGAGTGTTTTTGTTGACATACCAAATCTCTTCAAACTCCTAATGAAGTAGAGTCACTGTCTTGCCTTCTTTATAACTGCATCGATATGTTGGGACCAGGCTAGGTCCTCAGAGATCTTGACACCTAGAAACTTGAAACTGCTCACACTCTCCACTTCTGATCCCTCTATGAGGATTGGTGTGTGTTCCTTCCTCTTACCCTTCCTGAAGTCCACAATCAGCTCTTTCGTCTTACTGACGTTGAGTGCTAGGTTGTTGCTGCGACACCACTCCACTAGTTGGCATATCTCGCTCCTTACGTCTTCTCATCTCCATCTGCGATTCTACCAACAATGGTTGCATCATCAACAAATTTATAGATGGTATTTGAGCTATGCCTAGTCACACAGTCATGGATATAGATAGAGTACACACTCCTGAGGTGCACCAGTGTTGATTGTCAGCAAGAAGGAGATATTATCACCAATCTGCATAGATTGTGGTCTACTAGTTAGGAATTTGAGGATCCAAAATCTGAGGGAGGTACAGAAGCTCAGGTTCTGTAGCTTCTCAATCAGGATCGTGGGAATGATGGTGTTAAATGCTGAACTATAGTCAATGAACAGCATCCTGATGTAGGTGTTTGTATTGTCCAAGTGGTCTAAGGCCGTGTGAAGAGCCATTGAAATTGCATCTGCCATTGACCTATTGTGGTGATCGGTAAATTGCAGTGGGTCCAGGTCCTTGCTGAGGCAGAAATTCAGTCCAGTCATGACCAACCTCTCAAAGCATTTCATTACTTTAGATGTGAGTGCTACTGGGCAATAGTCATTAAGGCAGCTCGCATTATTTTTCTTAGGCACTGGTATTTTGCCTTTTTGAAGCAAGTGGGAACTTCCACCCATAGCAGTGAGAGGTTGAAAATGTCCTTGAATACTCCCACCAGTTGGTTGGCACAAGTTTTCAGAGCCTTACCAGGTACTCCATTGGGGCCTTCCGCCTTGTGTGGGTTCACCCTCTTTAAAGGCAGCCTAACTTTGGCCTCTGAGACAGAGATCACAGGATCAGCAGGGATCTTCACAGCTGTAGTTATATTCTCCCTTTCAAAGCAGGCATAGAAGGCATTGAGTTCATTTGGTAGTGAATTATCTCTGCTATTCATGCTACTGGGTTTTGCTTTGTAAGAAGTAATATCTTGCAAATCCTGCCTGAGTTGTCGTGCATCAGATATTGCTTCCAACTTCATTCAAATTTGTCTCTTTACCCTTGAAATAGCCCTCCGCAAGTCATATCTGGTTTTCTGGTACTACCTTATGATTCATTGTCTTGCAGTTGTTTACAGAAATGTAAAGAAATACAATAACATTTATGAAAAACTATACATAACAAAGACAGACAGACATCCAACTGGTAAAAGAGGACATTGCATGCAAATAATAAGTAAAAAAGAGCAAATAAATAACACCAAGAGACATTGTAGAGTCCTCTACACGCTGGTTCATGAGTCTAATGGTGAGGTTAATAACTGTTCCTGAACCTGGTGGTGTGGGACCTGAAAGGCCTGTACCTCCTGCACAATGGTAGTGATGAGAAGAGATCATGTCCTGGATGACGGTTACACCTGACAATGGAAACATCAGAGATACAGTCGCTTGTGCTCAACGAGTCCATGCCAGCTGTGACATACATACAGGTCAGAACTGAGAGTCTGAGAACATGGTGGCTTGATATTACTTCAGACCAACCAAGATCTTATTGAATAGCAGGGGAAGGCAATTTGTAAGATGCCCCACCCCTGATTGATTCAGGAGTCTGAAAGCAGTGGGGAAGAAGTTGTTCTTGCAGAATTAAGTTGTATGGTTACAGGAGTGAAGGTATTAATAGAGTAAGGTTACGTCCACACTATGCTGGATCATTTTGAAAACAAAGCTTTTTCTCTTCGTTTTGACCCTCCGTCCACACTGAAACGGCATTTTTATACCCCGAAAACGGAGCTTTTCTGAAACACTCTCCAGAGTGTGTAAATTTGAAAACGATTGTTGTGTGTTGTAGTGTGGATGGGGTAAATTGATATATTTAAAAACGCTGTCATGACAACACAACAACAACAATGCTTTTATTGCTTTACCTTGGTACTGCGCAAGTACTGTCGGACGGCTGTTTTAACGTGCAGTCGGTATGAACGGCGTGAGAGTTAAATTGTAAAGTGAGCTTTTTTGACTAGATCCCCTAAATTGATTTGATTGAGTCTATCTTTAAAAATATTAATGTCAGAAATACTGCGCAGGTCTGGCGGCAGAAGATTCCACTCTCTTGTTGATCTTGGGTAGAGGACGGCTTCATGCGTGTGTTGTTTATTTCATTGTCTATGTCTATGTAGTAGTCTCCAGCCCCTTGGTATGAATGTAGAATTCTCCAACTTCCGGTAATTCCCTCCCCCTCCCTTCCCCTATCCCTATTTCACTCTGCCCCCTCCCCCAGTTGCCTATCACCTCCCTCATGGTTCTGCCTCCTTCTACTACCCATCGTGTTTTCCCCTATTCCTTTTTCACCTTTGCTGCCTATCACCTCCCTGCTTCCCCTACCCCACCCCTTTATCTTTCCCTTTACTGGTTTTTCACCTGGAACCTACCGGCCTTCTCCTTCCCACCCTCCCCCCACCCTCTGCCCCTTCCCTCTACAGCCCTGACGAAGGGTTCCGGCCTGAAACGTCGACCGATCGTTTCCACGGATGCTGCCCGACCTGCTGAGTTCCTCCAGCGTGTTGTGAGTGTTGCTTTGACCCCAGCATCTGCAGAGTATTTTGTGTTTAGGTTAATAGCTTGTTTGGAGTTAAACATCTCCACGTTCTCCACTGCTTTGCTGACTTTGTAGTCGTTTGTAACTTGCAGAAACAACTCGACTTCATTGTCTGTCTAAACGAAGAAGTCCGGTCTGCTTTTTCCAGCAGAGGTTTCTTTGTATTCCTCGAAGACATTGTTGAAAACTTTCTTTTGCTGATGTTGTTGGTACTCTAGTTTTTTACCAATGGAAATTGCAGAACGCCGCCGCGAAAACGTAAATATTATACCGTTTCCTCTTCGCTTGTTTTCTGTAGATGTGTTTGCGCATGGCCAGTAGGAGTAGATTTGCCCAAATATCCATTTTAATGTGGACAGAGATATTCTGAAAAATGCCCAGTGTGGACGCCTGTCATTTTTACTCGAAACTGGCGTTTTCAAAATTATCCAGTCTAGTGTGGATGTAGCCTTAGTGTGTGGGAGAGGATTAAAATCTAGCTCTTCCTGGCAGTACAGGTAAGATCAAAAACCAATCATCTTTCTCAGCTTCTTCCAGGATCTGGTTTCTTCTGCTGCATCTTAGACCCCGAGACTGAATCAGAATCAGTTTTATTGTTACTGGCAGCAGTACAGTGCAACATGTTCTATATATTGTAAAAGTAATACAAAAAGAGAGCAAAAATAGTAAAGTGCTGTTCATGGGTTCAAGGACCATTCAGAAATCTGATGACGAAGGGGAAGGAGCTGTTCCTAAAGTGTGCATCTTTTGGCTCCAGTACCTCCTCGCTGATGGTAGTAGTGAGAAGAGGGCATGTCCCAGATGGTGTCCTTCAAGAATGATGTCAAGATAAATCAGGCCTCATCAGATCTGATTCTCATATTTACCCCCCCCCCGCCCCCTTTAATTTAGTTCTGGGCGTTTATTGACTTTTAATTCTGATTTGTTAAAGAGAGACCTGATTTCTTGGAGAAGACACAAGAGCTACAGATGCTGGATGTCTGGATCAACACACAAAGGAGCTGGAGGACTATAATCCATTAGTGGGTAACATTCTTCACATTGAACTGGCATCAGCCTAAAGGCAGGTTCTGGCAAAAGGCAACATACGACACAGCACAATCTAGATAGACTGAACCACTCCACTCTAGATATCTGTATTGTTTTGAAGCACCTAACCCTTACTTCATGTTGTGTGGTTTGCTTCATGTGCGGTGGATTCTTTCATGTGGGATGTGTCAAAGACTGGCTGAACTTTAGCCACATCTCACAATGCTTTTCCCATTCCCAATTTAAGGAATTTTTACCCTCTGGTGGTATTGTGACTATCTTTACAATAACAACAGAGGTGGTGCAGTTGTACATATGGGCTATGATGAGATATTACAAATAGGAAACTGACAAGCACCAATAGCAATCTAAATGACTCTGTAGCAGGGGAGAAATGATAGCACAACAGATTTGAACACAATAAATTTTCCTATGGTATTTCACTGGGGAGAATTTAAGCCAAAATCAAGTTTATTGCCATATGCAAAAATATTATAAGACTATGAAAGGCATAGATCATAGAATGGCACAGCATAGTAAAAAGCCCATAGCCTGTGGTGTTTTGCTGACCCCTTAACCAACTCTGCGATCAATCTAACCCTTTCCTCCCACATAGCCCTCACTTCTTTATCCTCTATGTGTCTATCTTTGAGTCTCTTAAATGTCCTTAATGTATTTGCTCCTACCACCACCTCTGGCAGTGTGTTCCACAAGCCCACCACTCTGTATAAAGAACTATCACTGACATCCCCCTATACGTTCCTCCAAACACCTAAAAGTTATGCTCCCTAGTATGAGCATTTTCATCTCTGGCTGTCCACTCGATCTATGCCTCTGATCATCTTGTACACCTTTATCAAGTCACCTTTCATCCTCCTTTGCTCCAAAGAGCCTAGCTCACTCAACTTTTCCTCACAAGACCTGCTCTCTAATCCAGGCAGCATCTTGGTAAATTTCCTCTGCACCGTCTCTAAAGCTCCCACGCCCTTCCTACAATGACAGCCAACACACCATACACCTTCTTAACCACTTTAAGAGCATTGCAACTTTAAGGGATCTGTGAACGTGGACCCCGAGATCCTCTATTGGTCCACAATGCCTCGAGTCCTGCCATTATCCCTGTCCTCCGGCTTCAGGTTTGACCTCCCAAAGTGAACCACTTCCCACCCTTCTGAATTGAACACCATTTGTCACTTCTCGGCCTAGATAATGTCAGTAGCCAGTAACTTTTTCCCAGAGATGAAATGTTTAATACCAGAGGCCATGAATTAAAGGTGAGAGGGGGTAAATTTAAAGGTGATGTGAGGGTTTATACAGAGCGCCATGGGTGCCTGGAATGCACTGCAAGGGGTGGTGGTGGGGGCAAACACAGGGGTATTGAACAGGCTCTGAGATAGACACTGAGACAGGCAGGGAATGGAAGGAGGTGGACATTATGTAGGCAGAAGGGATTAGTTTAGTTGGACATTTTGTAATAGCTCAGCACAACATCATGAGCCAGGCAGCCTGTTCCTGTGCTGTGTTCTTATTCTGTATTCGAAATGCAATGAAGAATAATTCAATTGTAGCAGCATCACAGGCAGATAGCATTAGAGACACAACACCCACGAAAAAATCAGAAATATAATATAAGGTATAGAAAATTATACAAGATAGAATGCACATAGAACAAAATAAATCCATTGTAGAGCCAAGTGGTCAAAGTAGTTGTTGCAAAATGTAGTGATTAGGGTTCTGCAGGCTGGTTCAAGAACCGAATGGTTGAAGGGATGTAGCTGTTCCTGAACCTGGTGGAGTGGGACATTCAGCTTCTCTAGCTCCTGCCTGATGGTGGCTGTGAGAAGATGGCATAGTGCAGATGGTGCAGATGATAGATTAGCAACCAAAATTCACCTCCAGTCCACTATAGAAGACATTGGGATATAGGGAGAAAGGGAAAGGACAGAGTTCACAGGAGAGAGAAGAGAGAGAGGTGAAAAACATAGAGAAAAACTAAATTGTGTTGGAGAAAGAAAGTCAGGAAATTAATTATCAAGCCCAAACAAACAGTTGTAGACAGTCAATTTAATAAGACTAATGCAATATGTTATAGGACAAGAATTGTGCAGTGGAGATCCAGAGTGTGTCTTTATGATGTGTTTGTGGTTAGGAAGTAGATTAGGGGCTCAGCTATCAGTGTCAGAGTAATCCTGTATCAGCCCGAAAAGCTTATAAGCAGCACTGAACCTTCCACCTATCAGGTAATTTGTGTTCTATATCTTCAGACTCAGCAACAAGTCCATGCATTCCATTAAGAAAAAGAGGGATCAGGTGTAAGGCTAAACCAGAGGATCAAGACTTTAGTGATTTTACATCAGGGATGCATATTCAACAGACTGTCGGTGATACATTAAGACCAGCACTTACTGAGCTGAATTGCCACAGATATTGTCGGTCAGCTCTGAAGAAGACTATACATTTATTTTTAAACCTAAATTGTGGGCTAAATATCACCAAACACTTATTAAAGGAAGACTTGTGTGTGTGTATATATATACATACACATATATATTATGGACATTTCCCTCTGGTGTTCCTCCACCTCCCCTTTCTCCCATTGTCCACTCTCCTCTCCTGTCAGATTCCTTCTCCTTTAACTCTTTACCTTTTCCACCTATCACCTCCCAGTTTCTCACTTCAACCTCCCCCCCCCACCACACCCACCTTCACCCTCACATGTCTTCACATTTCACCTGCTAGCTTGTATTTCTTCCACTCTCCCCACCTTCTCATTCTGGTTTTTGGCCCCTTTCCTTTCCAGCCTAAATTATTGATTGTTTATTCCTCTCTATAGATTCAGGCTGACCTGCTGAGTTCCTCCAATGTGCTGGGTGTGTTGCACTGAATTTCTGGCAGCTGCAGAATCTCCTTTCACTAAATGTTTCACTTTCAAGAATTCCTATGTAAAGACTGCTTTGTTTAAAGAGCATTTGCAGGCAGTGAAATGTGATCTCTCCAGTAATACAGGAAATTTAAGCATATTAACACCCCAGAAAATGCAATCTGATAAATCACAGAAGCCACATCGGAGGACATTCAATTCATTGCAAGAACACTCCCTTTATCTCCCTACACCCCTGCAAATTTTTAAATCAAGTCAAGTTTATGGTCATGTGCACAGGTATGGTGAGGTACAAGTCCAATGAAAAAATGTGTTTGCAGTAGTGGCATAGGAACATAGATTCAGACAACATGCAGAACATAAATTATAAGCAATTGCACACACATAAATTAATCAAGGTAGAGAAGAGAGAAAAGAAAGTCTGTACAGAAAACAAGACCTTAGATAAAACTATAACACCATAAGATATAGGAGCAGAATTAAGCCATTCAGCCCATCGAGTCTGCCCTGCCATTTCATCATAAACCATTTTCCCTCTCAGCCTCAATCTCCTGCTATCTCTCCATATCCCTCATGGCCTGACTAATCAGGAACCTATCCACCTCCACCTTAAATATACCCAATGATCTGACCGCCGTAGCCGAATGTGGCAACAAATTCTGTAGATTCACCACCCAATGGCTGAAGAAATTCCTCCTTATCTCCATTCTAAACGGACACCCTCAGTTCTGAGGCTGTGCCCTCTGGTCTTTGACTCCCCCACTGAAGGAAACATCCTCTCCACATCTACTCTATCGAGGCCTTTCAACATTTGATAGTTTTCAGTGAAATCCACCCACCCCCATTCTTCTAAACTCCAGTGAGCACAGGCCCATAGCCCTCAAACACTACTCATATGATAACTGTTTCATTCCCAGAATCATTACAATGAACCTCCTCCGAACCCTCTCCAGTGCCAGCACATCCTTTAAGAGGTCTAAAACTACTCACAATGCTCCAAGTGAGGCCTCACCAGTGCCTTATAAAGCTTCAACATTACGTCCTTGCTTTTATATTCTAGTGGCCTTGAAATGAATGCTAACATTGCATTTGCCTTCCTCACCATTGACTCAACCTACAAGTTTACGTTTAGGGAATCCCGCACGAGGACTCCCCAGTCTCTTTGGATTTTGGATATTTGCAATTTTATGCCCATTTGGAAAATAGTCTTCTCTTTTGTCCTTCGACCAAAGTGCATGACCATACACTTCCAACACTGTTTTCCATTTGCCACTCCTTTTCCCATTTTCCTAAGTCCTTCAGCAGCCTCCCTGCGTCCTCAGCACTTCCTGCCTCTCCAACTATCCTTGTATCATTTGCAAATTTAAGTCCATGCTAGTGCAAGATGTGGCCTGCATTGTTCCATTGCCGAGGCATGGTTTCGAGTAAGTAGAATGTTTGCTTGATAAGGAATTATCCAATTCCTTCCTAAACACCACAATCGTAACTGTCATCATGAATCTAAATTGTTTGGAGTTTGAGGGATGGTCTTATTGAAACACATACACTCAGTGGTCACTTTATCAGATACCTCCTATACTTAATAAAGGATCCACTGAGTGTATGTTTGTGGCGCAGTCACTGTTGTTTCCCCCAGATAGTCCCCCCACCCCCAAAAGTACTCAAACAGGAGTACTTACTGTTAAGTACTTAGTTATGAAGGCCAATGTGCAAAAACTTACTTTACAACCTGTGACACCACTTTCAATGAATTATGGACCTGTATTTCCAGATTCCTTTGTTCTACCACACTCCTCAGTGTTCTATTGCTCACTGTGTAAGACCTACACTGGTTGCTTCTACCAAAGTGCAAAATCTCGCATTTGTCTTTTTAAATTTGTCAGCCCATTTTGTCGGTTGATGCAGATCCCTCTGCAAGCCAGGATAGCCTTACTCACTGTCCACTACACCCCCAATCTTGGTATCATCTGCAAATTTGCTGATCCAGTTATAGGCATCCGTTAGTCTCATGAGACCATGGACTTGTGCCTGGGCAAGGTTGTATGGAAGACCAGCAGTTGCCCATGCTGCAAGTCTCCCCTCTCCATGCCATCGATGTTGTCCAAGGGAGGGGCATTTGGATCCATACAGCTTGGCACCGGTGTCATCGCAGATCAATGTGTGGTTAAGTGCCTTGCTCAAGGATACACACACTGCCTCAGCCAAGGCTCGAACTAGCGACCTTCAAATCACTAGACGAACACCTTAACCACTTGGCCACGTGCCAACACCTGATCTAGTGAACCACCTGATCATTGATATAGTTGACAAAGAACAAAGGACCCAGCACCGACCCCTGCAGAACACCATGAGTCACGGCTTCCAGTCAGAAAAGTAACCCTCTACTACCACTCTCTGGCATCTCTCACAAAGCCACTGTCTAATCCAATATACTACCTCATCTGGAATGCCAAGCAACTAAACCTTCTTGACCAACCTTCCATGCGGGACCTTGTCACGTGCCCCACTAAAGTCCATGTAAACAATGTTCACTGCCTTGCCTTCATCAAGTTTCCTGGTAACTTCCTCAAAAATTCAATAAGATTGTTTAGATATGACCTATCTTTCATGAAGCCATGCTGACAATCCTTAATCAGTCCATGCCTATCTAAATACGTTTTAAAGAGCGGAACAACATTGGCTACCCTCCATTCCTCTGGTACCTCCCCTTACACTGATGATAATTTAAATATCTCTGTTAGTGCCCCAGCAATTTCTGCGCCTGCCTCCCGTGGGGTCCGAGGGAACACCTCAGGCCCTGTGGACTTATCCACCCTCTTTGCCCTAGGGTGGCAAACATCTCCTCCTCTGTGATCTGTACAGTGTCCATTAATTTGATGCTACTTTTCCACACTTCTGTAGATTCTATGTCCATGACATGCTCAAAAGATTCAGTTGTTGTTCAGACCAAACATCAGAATGAAGAATAAATGTGATCTAATTGACTTTGACTGTGGAATGATTTTTGATGCCAGAAGGGGTGGTTTCAGTGTCTCAGAAACTGCTGATTGCCTAGGATTTTCACACACCATCTCTAGAAAATGGTACATAGAACAACAAACAAAAACCCTGTGAGTGGCAGTTCTTTGGGCAAAATTATCTTGTTAATGAGAGAGGTCAGAGGAGAATGGCCAGGCTGGTTCAAGCTGACAGGAAAGGAACAGTAACTCAAATAACCATGCTTTGTAACAGTGGTGTGCAGAAGAGCACCTTTGAATGCACAGAACTTCAAACCTTAAGTGGATAGGCTAGAGCAGCAGAAAACAGGAACACACACTCAGGCCACTTTATTAGATACAGGATGTTCCTGGTAAAGTATATTCTGCACGTTCTCTAGGTTAGTCACACTCTTTGTACCATATAACAAAAAGAACGACACACAATACTTAGGGTGAGGTCTCTCTAATATCTCCAATTTCTGTAGAATGTAGATGTAGGCCATCGAACAATACAGAACAGAAGCAGGTCCTCTGGTCTACAGAGATGTACTAAACTAGGTAGTAATTACACACTTAGCTAAACTTGTCTCTTCCGCATACGCACATCTATATCCCTCCATTCATGTGCCTCTCTAGTTTCTTTAGATATATAAAGAGTAAAAGAGAGGTAAGAGTAGATATTGGACTGCTGGAAAATGATGCTGGAGAGGTAGTAATGGAGGACAAAGAAATGGCAGATGAATTGAATAAGTATTTTGCATCAGTCTTGAAGGCCTAAAGGTAGAAAAATCACCTGGACCAGATTGTCTACACCCCAAGGTTCGGAAAGTGGTAGCTGAAGAGATTGTTCAGCCATTAGTAATGATCTTTCAAGAATCAATAGATTCTGACAAGGTTCTGGGGGACTGGAAAATTGCAAGTGTCACTCCACTCTTCAAAAAGGGAGACAGGCAGAAGAAAGGAAATTATAGGCCAACACACACAAAATGCAAGAGAAACTCAGTGTTTGGCCTGAAACATCAACTATGCTCTTTTCCTAGATGCTGCCTGGCCTGCTGAGTTCCTCCAGCATTTTGTGTGTGTTGCTTGGAGTGCCAGTATCTGCAGATTTTTTCTTGTTTGTGAAATCATAGGCAAGTTAATCTGACCTCAGTGATTGGGAAGATGTTGAAGTCGATTATTAAGGATGATGTCATGGTCTGGTCCGTGAAGTCTGCATTCCGGTTCATGGTTCGGTCCATCAATCCGTATTCCAGGTTTTCTGGTGTTCCCTTGTCCTGTTGTGTGCCTTAATTGAGGCACATGATTCTCATTTTGGTCTGGCTACATAAACAGCTCTTGGATTCAGCTTCAGTTGCCGGCTGGATCTTGGGATTGAGTGAGGAGTTGATTGTGGAGCTCACTGGAAAATGGCGGAGAGAGAGAGCATCAAGGAAGGAACCAAGCTGTTGAAGGAAGTTTTTGGTGAGAGTGGAAGTGAACTAGAGATGGAGGTCGGCGGGAAAGAGGAATAGAATGGAAAGAGGAAAAAAAGAAAGCAGAGGTACGGGATATCAAACTCTGAGGAGTCAGCGGATGATCAAAACACGACAGCAAAACAATGGAAAGAAGATGAGATTAAAGCAATTATAAAACTAAGCGAAGACGGGGCATCTTTTGGTGATTGGAACCCAATTCGTTTGACGAAGATGCTCAACAAAATAATAGGCGAGATTAGAAGAGCAAAGATTTTATGAAATGGATCGCTATTAGTGATTTGTCGGGATAGTGCTCCGCAAGGCAAAGTGATAAGATTAAGTAAAATAGACGGCAAAGAAGTACAATGCTCAATACCCAACAATAGAAAGTGGACTAGAGCAGCGGTCCCCAACCTTTTTTGCACTGCGGACCGGTTTAATATTGACAATATTCTTGCGGACCGGCCGACCGGGGGGGGGGTGGGGGGTGGGGGGTAGTGTTGCCAACGAACAAGAGTAGCAGTCAAATGCGTTGTTTAAGCATAGACTACAATTACCATAAAGCCTTGCGTGGGCACCAATGCGCATGCGCGTCGTGACCTGCCGCTTCCTCACCCGCCCCCCCCAAGCAAATCCTTTTTGGTGATTCTGTTCGTGGGGCTGGGTGTTAATCACTACCGGAATATATGGTGATAAGTGGGTAATACACTCAATTATGTTTCTAAAAGGGTTTATCTAATGAATTTAATATTAAACACACAGCGCATATTTTCCTCGCATGGATATAATGATAAGTCAATTATCAGGGGAGCTTGAAGTGTTGAACAAACTTCCAGTAGAAGTGGCAGAAGCAGGTTCGATATGATCATTTAAAAAAAAAATTGGATAGGCATATGGACAGGAAAGGAATGGAGGGTCAGGTCGGCGGGACTAGGTGAGAGTAGTGTTCGGCACGGACTAGAAGGGCCGAGATGGCCTGTTTCCGTGCTGTAATTGTTATATGGTTATATAGGTCACTTATAAGTCAATAGCATCATAATATTTTAAGTAATATTTGGATATTAAATGCACAGCACATATTTTCCCCGTATGAATATATAAAATCATTGCAACACACCAATATCGCTGAATCAGTGGGAGCCCTGGGCTTGTTTCCCTGCAACAACACCGTCCTATCGAGGGGTGATGGGAGACATCGATACTTGAAGGGGGTTCCTGATGTCCAGTCTATTCCGCAGTTTAGTTTTCGTTGCATTCATTGCAGAAAACTCGGCTTCGCAGAAAAATGTTGGAAATGAAAGCAACGTTTTCAGTGCTTTCGTGGCTATCTCAGGATATTTAGCCTTGACTTTGATCCAAAATGCCGACAGAGATGTTATGTCAAACATACTTTTCAGCCCATCGTCATTTGCAAGCTCGAGGAGTTGATCGCCTTCCCGTTCTGACACGGATGACGCGCGGGTCATGATCAGTGGCCGTGACAGGGAATGAGGAAAGGTGCAGCTGACCAAATCATATCGCTTCCTCGCAGCCCGGTAGCGCATGCTCTGCGGCCCAGTACCGGTCCGCGGCCCGGTGGTTGGGGACCGCTGGACTAGAAGAGTTATTTCGTGGATACCAACAAAAGTTACTATGGATGAGATTAAATAGAACATAAGAGGAGCAAAAATTATTGAGGCCAAACGTTTGAATGTTACAAGAAACGGGAAAAAGTGTGATAGTTTATCGGTAATGATTAACTTTGATGAAGGGAGATTGCCGACTAATGTTTACTTAGGGTATATGTGTTATGTGGTTAGAATTATATATACCACCGCCTTTAAGATGCTATAAATGTCAGAAATTCGGGCACATTGCGGCGGTCTGCAGAGGAAAACAAAGATGTGGGAGATGCGCTGGAGAACATGAATATGGGAAATGTGAAGCGGGAGCTCGGCTGAAATGCTGCAATTGTGGTGCGGAACACAGCGCAGCTTATCGAGGGTGCATTTATAGCAAGAAGGCAGCTGAGAGACAATATGTAAAAGTAACTCAAGGAATCATTTATGCAGAGGCAGTGAAAAAATTTGCTGAAAAAAGGCTGTCAAGCAAACAAATACATGGAATAATAAACTGGTGAATTGTGAGGACTGTAATATGAAAAATAAGGATACACTATTAATGAGTAGAAAGGATTTCATACTTTTCATGGTGGATGCAATTAATTGTTCAGCGCAAATAAGCAAAAGAACTGAAAAAGTTAAAATTATAGTCAAGTCTGCAGAAAAGTATCTTGGTATTAAAGGGATTAGGTGGGAAGAAGCCAAAGTAACGCTAAATGGAGGATCCAACAGTTCACAGGCAGGGGAGATAGAATCTTAATGGCAGTATATTTATCGCAAATGGTCAAGAATTTAAGAAATATGTTTCAGAACTTAAGGAAAATCCTCAGATTTTATAGTTGAAGCCCATACATTCAGATTATAAAATGAAAACATGGAAGCAAATGAAGAAGAACTCTGAGGTCTCAGTAAACAACTGCAGGCTACGATCCAAGAAAAGGAAAACCCGAAAAAGCAGATAGACTTGGGGAAACAGCAATTTTAAAAGTATAACATGTGATAATTACTATTCTTTAACAAGATTATTTTAGTCTTACAAGTGATGTAGATGAAATCAATGTAATTGAGGTAATGCAACTACATGAAAACATGAGAAAATTAGGGAAGAATAGCAGTTTGCAGCATTAACTAATGAGCTCATTAAGCATTCACGAGGAATTGCAGATACAAAGTGATGCTAATAGAGAACTGCAGGCTGAACTAGATTGTCTAAAGTTGAGAACTCCAAGACATGGAACACCATAAGTCTAGCAGGTGGCGGTAATGCACTGATAAACTGGTTGCCAACCGCCATAAAACAAAAAAGAAGAAGAAAAAGCTTCAGTTGCTGGACTGTTCCCTCCCCTTTCCCTTCCTTCTGAAGCCTTTGCCTGAAACCTCGCCAGTGTCCTCACCTGTATCGCTGTCAAGTTCTACTGCCGGAGCAAGACCGAAACCTTGCTGTGTCTAGATAAGGAACTGTCTGTCGTTGTTTGGAACTGCCTCTGTGTCCATGTCTTCGTTTGGTAGGTCCGGCCGTTTGCCGCTACCCTGTGTTGGGAACCGTCTCTGTTCACGCCTTTGCTAGGTAAGTCCGGCTGTTTGCCGCTACATTGTGTTGGGAACCGTCTCATCGTGTTCAGAACTCTGTGTATGAGTCGTGGCCCTACGTCCTGTTCCCAAGGAGGGGTCCCGGCTCTGTGTTCTGCATTCCTGTCTCCCAAGACCAAGGCTCGGTGCTTGTCCTTACCTAGATCCGGAGTCCAAGCCCGAGTCAAGACCCAGGTTCTGGGTCCTTGTCCAATCTCAGGCTCAGAGTCCAAGCCCAGATGCCTAGTTCCCAGTTCCTTGTCCTGGTCTTGCTTTCCTAGCCCAGTCCTAGCCCAGGCCCTGTATCCTAGTCTCGTCCAGGGCCTGTGTCTTATCCAGCGTCATTTCTTCCTCACTTCCCTTGCTATCTTGACATACCTCATCCTGTTCCTAGTACTTCAGTGTCTGTGTCTTGCACTTGGGTCTACCATCAACGCCCCCGTTATGACAGAACAGTCCAGCCAATCATAGACCCAGTGACACAGACACTGTCATTTCACTTTTGCTATCCTGGGTTCCCTCCTGTTGAATTCCACCCCCCCCCCACCCGCCCATGTCGTCTTTAGTCCTGGAGAGCCTGTTCGGTCACCAGAAGGCTCCCATAGAGGGGGGATACTGTCATGGTCTGGTCTGTGAAGTCCGCATTCCAGTTCACGGTCTGGTCCATTGATCTGTATTCCAGGTTTTCCAATTTTCCCTTGTCCTGTTGTGTGCCTTAATTAAGGCACATGATTCTCATTTTGGTCTGGCTGCATAAACAGCTCCTGGGTTCAGCTTCAGTTTCTGGACTGTTCCCTCCCCTTCCTCTTCCTTCTGAAGCCTCGCCTGCTACCTCTGCCTGTGTCTTCACCTGAAATGCCATTAGGTTCAACCACCAGAGCAAGATCAGGGCCTTGCTGTGTCTAGATAAGGAACTGTCTTTCATTGTTTGGAACTGTCTCCTTGTGTCCTCCCCTTCGCTAGGTAGGTCGGGCCATTTACCACGACCTTGAGTTGGGAACTGTCTCTGTGTCCACGCCTTTGGTAGGTAGGTCCAGCCGTTTGCCACTATCTTGTGTGGGAACCGTCTCTGTGTCCACACCTTTGTTAGGTAGGTCCGGCCGTTTGCTGCTACCTTGTGTTGAGAACCATCTGTTTGTGTCCTCACCTCTGCTGCGTAGGTCTGGCCGTTTGCCACTACCTTGAGTGAGGATCTGTCTCTCAGTGTTCTGTGTATGAGTCCAGGCCCTCCTGCTTCTTGGAGGGGCCCTGACCCTGTGTAGAGCCCCAGCCCCAAGTCCTGTTCCCAAGGAAAGGTCCCGGCTCTGTGTTCCATGTTCCTGTTCTCTTGCAACCACGGCTCAGCGTTCCTGTCTCCCTCGACCAAGGCTCTGTGTTCCTATCTCCCTCGACCAAGTCAAGGCTTTGTGTTCTTGTCTTGTTCATGTGCCTCGCCCAGCCCCATGCTGGGGTTCCCTCATCCTGTGCTGGGGTTCCCTCATCCTGTCTTGGAGTCTCACGTCCAGTCCTGTTGCCACTCCTCGTCCTGTAGCCATGTCTTGTCCTAACCTAGATCTGAGGTCCCAGCCGAGTCAAGACCTAGGTTCTGTGTCCCTGTCCAGTCTCTGGCTCGGAGTCCTTGTCCAGGTTCCAAGTTCCTACTTCCTTGTCCAGGTCCCACTTTCCTAGTCTAGTTCTAGCCCAGGTCCTGTATCCTAATCTCGTCCGGGGCCTGTGTCTTGTCCAGCGTCGTTTCTTCCCCACTTCTCTTGCTTGCTTGACTCACCTAGTCCTGTTCCTAATACTTCAGTGTCTGTGTCTTGCATTTGGGTCCGCTCCCAGCACCCGCCCCCCGTATGACAGATGAAGTCTCAGGGTACTTGGAGGCATATGATAAAATAGGCCATAGTCAGCATGGCTTCCTTAAGGGAAAATCATGCCTGACAAACCTGTTGACATTTTTTGAAGAATTAAATGCAGGATAAATAAAGGAGAATTTCTGGATGTAGTGCACTGGGATTTTCAGAAGGCCTTTGACAAGGTGATGCACATAAAGCTGCTTAACAAGTTAATAGCCTATAGTATTACAGGAAAAACACTAGCGTGGATAGAGTATTGGCTGATTGGTGGGAGGCAAAGAGTGGGAATAAAGGGAGCCTTTTCTGGCAGTCTGCCAGTGACTAATAGTATTCCATAGGGGTCTGTGTTAGGATTGCTTCTTTTTACGTTAAATGCCAATGATTTGGATAATGGCTGTCTGGCCAAGTTTGCGGAAGATACAAATATAAGTGGAGGGGCAGGTAATGTTGAGGAAGCAGGGAGGCTACAGAAGGACTTGGACAGATTAGGAGAATGGGCAAAGAAAAGGCCGATGGAATACAGTGTCTGGAAGTGTATGGTCATGCACTTTGGTAGAAGAAATAAAATCAAAATCAGGTCTAATATCACTGGCATATGTTGTGAAATTTGTTGACTTAGCAGTAGCAGTATAATGTAATACATAATAATAGAAAAAAACTGTGAATTACGCTAAGTATGTATGTATTAAATAGTTAAATTAATATAGAAAATAAAAAAAGTTGTGAGGTAATATTTATGCATTCAATGTCCATGTCCCTTCAGAAATTGGATGTCAGAGGGAAGAATCTGTCCCTGAATTGTTGAGTGTGTGCCTTCAGACTTCTGTTCCTCCTTCCTGATGGTAGCAATGAGAACAAGGCATGACCTGGGTGATGGAGGTCCTTAATGATGGACGTCACTTTTTTGAAGCATTGCTCCTTGAAGATACCTTGGATAAATGTTGGCTAGTGGCCATGATGAAGCTGACGAAGTTTACAACTCTCTGCAGCTTATTTAGATCCTGTACAGGTACATGACCATACCAAATGTGAAGCAGCCACTTAAAATGCTCTCCTTGGTACATGTGTGGAAATTTGCGAGTGTTTTTGGTAGCATATCAAATCTTCTCAAACTCCCAATGAAATATAGCCGATTTTGTGCCTTCTTTGTCTCTGTATCAATATGTTGGATCCAGTTTAGGTCCTCAGAGACATTGACACCCAGGAACTTGAAATTGCTCACTCTTCTGATTCCCCTCTGAGGTTTAATGTGTGTTTCCTCATCTTATCCTTTCTGAAGTCCATAATCAGTTCTTTGGTCTTACAGATATTGAGTGCAAGATTGTTGCTACGGCAACACTCAACCAGTTGATCTATTTCACTCCTGTACGCCATCTCACCACCAGCTGAAATTCTGCCAACAATAGTTGTATCATCAGCAAATTTACAGATGACATTTGAGCTGTGCCTAGACACACAGTCATGAGTGTAGAGAGAGTAGAGCAGTGGGCTAAGCACACATCCCTGAGGTGCGCCAGTGTTGATTATCAATGAGTTGGAGGTGCTATTTCTGATCTGCACAGATTGTGGTCTTCTGATTAGGAAGTCAAGGATCCAATTTCAGAGGGAGGTGTAGAGGTCAGGTTCTGGAACTTTTTGATTAGAAATATAGGAATGATGGTGTTAAACGCTGAGCTGTAGTCGATAAATAGCATCCTGACATATGTATTTCTTTTGTTCATATTATCCAAGGGTGAAGAGCCAATGAGATCGCATCCTATTGTGGAGATAGGCAAATTGTGGTGGGTCCAGGTCCTTGATGACACAAGAGTTAACTCTAGCCATAACCAACCACAACCTCACAAAGCCATTCATTACCATAGGTGTGAATGCCATGGGGTGATAGTTCTTAAGGCAGCTCACTGTGCTCTCCTTGGGCCCTAGTGTAGCTGTTGCCCTTTTGAAGCAGATCGGAACTTACGACTGTAGCAATGAGAGATTGGAAATGTCTTTGAACACCCTGCCAGCTGGTTGGCACTACCAGGTACTCTGTTAGGGCCTGTCACCTTGCAAGTGTTCTCCTCTTGAAAGGCAGCCTGATGTCGGCCTCCAAGACAGAGATCACAGGGTCACTGGGTGCTGCAGGGATCCTCATATTTGTCGTTTCATTCTCCCATTCAAAGTGCGCATAAAAGGCGTTCAGCTCATCTAGGAGTGAAGCATACTGCCATTCAAGATTTTAGGTTCTGCTTCTTAAGACTTAATGACCTACAAACCCTGCCAGAGCGTACACTGTTTTCAAACAGCTGAGGTGCAAAGGGACTTGGGAGACCATGTGCAGGATTCCCTATGGTAAATCTGTAGGTTGAGTCTGTGGTGAGGAAGGCAAATGCAATGTTAGCATTCATTTCAAGAGGATTAGAATATAAAAGAAAGGATGAAATGTTGAGGCTTTATAAAACATGGTAAGGCCTCACTTGGAGTATTGTAAGCAGTTTTGGGCCCCTTGTCTAAGAAAAAGATGTGCTGAAACTGAAGAGGGTTCAAAGGAGCCTCACAAAAATTATTCTGGGATTAAAAGGCTTGTCACATGAGGAGCGTTTGATGGCTCTGATACGGTACTCGCTGGAATTCTGAAGAATGAGCTGGGATCTCATTGCAACCTATTGATAGAGTCGACGTGGACAGGATACTTCCTTTTGGGGGGGCGGGGGTCTAAGACCAGAGGGCACAGCCTCAGAATAGAGGGACGTCCGTTTAGAACAGTGGTCCCCAACCACCGGGCCGCGGACTGGCACCAGGCCACAAAGCATGTGCTACCAGGCCGTGAGGAAACGATATGATTTGGCGATATGATTCAGCTGCACCTTTCCTCATTCCCTGTCACGCCCACTGTTGAACTTGAACGCATGTGAGGTCATTACCCATGCGTCATCCATGTCAGCGCGGGAAGATCTACTCCTCGAGCTTGCAAATGACAGTGGGCTGAAAAGGTGCTTGACATAACATCTCTGCCGGCATTCTGGATCAAAGTCAAGGCTAAATATCCTGAGATAGCCACGAAAGCACTGAAAACGTTGCTTCCATTTCCAACATCATATCACTGCGAAGCGGGGTTTTCTGCAATGAATGGAGCGAAAACTAAATCGCAGAATAGGCTGGACATAAGGAACCCCCTTCGATTATCGCTGTCTCCCATCACCCCTTGAAAGGACCGTTTTGTTGCAGGAAAACAAGCCCAGGGCTCCCACTGATTCAGCGATATTGGTGTGTTGCAATGATTTTATATGTTTATGAGGAAAATATGCAGTGTGTTTAATATCCAAACATTACTTAAAATATTATGATGCTATTGACTTATAAGTGAATTATAATTGACTTATCACTATATTCATGTGAGGAAAATATACGCTGTGTTTTTAGTATTAAATTCATTAGATAAACCTTTTTAGAAATGAAATTGAGTGTATTAGCCTCTTATAAGTGACTTATACTTGACTTATCATCTATATTCCGGTCGTGATTAACACCCCCCCCCACTAGAGTTTCTAACTGTCCCGTATTAGCCGGGACATCCTGTATATTGGGCTAAATTGGTTTGTCCCATACAGGACCGCCCTTGTCCCGTATTTCCCCCGCTAAGGTAGGGAGTTCCTATGAAACCTTTCTTGCCAAAATGGCGTAAAGCGAAGAAGCAATTACCATTAATTTATATGGGAAAATTTTTGAGCGTTCCCAGAATAACCGACCAAATCATACCAAATAATACATAAAACCAAAAATAACACTAACATATAGTAAAAGCAGGAATGATATGATAAATACACAGCCTACATGAAGTAGAAATAATGAATGTACGGTGTAGTTTCACTGAACAGGATCGCCAAAACCAATTTGTAGAAAAAAATCAGAACGTACACGGCATGTATGCGCACGTCACACATGCGCACACAGGTGCCCGTGCAAGGCTTCATGGCCATGGTAGTCTTTCTCGGGGTAAACACAGTGAGAAAGTTGGCAACCCTACTCCGCCACCCCCCCCCCCCCCCGAGTTGGCTGGTCTGCAAGAATATTGTCAATATTAAACCGGCCCGCGGTGCGGAAAAGGTTGGGGACCCCCCGGTTTAGAACACCGATGAGGAGGAATTTTTTTAGCCTGAGAGTGGTCAATCTGTGGAACTCATTGCCACAGGCCAAATCATTAGGTATATTGAGGGCAGAGTTCGATAGATTCTTGATTAGTCAGGGCATGAAGGGCTACGGGGAGAAGGCACGAGATTGGGATTGAGAGGGAAAAGGATCAGCCATGTTGAAATGGTGGAGCAGACTCGATGGACCAATGACCTAATTCTGCTCCTATATATTCTGGTCTTGTGTACTCTAAGAGAGTCTTAAACACCTCTATCGTATCTGACTCCACAACTACCCTTTCAGTACATTACAGGCACCCACCGCTCCCTGTTTAAAAAATACTTGCCCTACACCTCTCCTTTGAAATTGCCTCTTCTCACATTAAATGCATGCCCTCCGGTATTCGACATTTTGACCTGGGGATAATGAAGACAGCTGTCTATTCTACTCTATCTATGCTCTCATGATCTTGTAAAAATGTTTTGCATGCTGTCCATACAGATCATTTCATTGCAACAGTGCATTGAGGTGGTGCAAGGTAAAACAAATAGGTAAAACAAGATAAAACAGAATACAGTATTAAATGTTGCAGAGAGAGGGCAGTGGAGGCAAATAATGAGATTTAGGACCAGGGTACAAGGTACAAGGTACAAAGGATAAATGAAAGTCACGTTGGAAGAAAGAGCGGAATCTGCAACGCTGCCCTTTTTGTAGGAGAGTGTCAGTAAATTAAAGACATATACTAAGAGAAAAATACTGCACATACTTGAAATCTGAGATAAAAAACAGAAATTCACAGCAGGTCAGCCTGCGTCTCTGGAGAGACAAACAGACTCAATGGTTCCATCTGGTGACCTCTCATCAGAATTATGTTTTGGGGATCCAGATTAATCTTGCATACTTGGTCTGCACTGTGAATCAGTGGGCAGAACTAATCACAGCACCCTGCCAAGTCCACACACATGAAGTTAAATTCAGAGTTGGTACCCAAATACCTTGCTATTGAGATATTGTCTCTTGGATGAGATGTTGTAACTAAGCTGTACATTTTCTCTCAAAAGTATATGGGTTCACCACACCATTATCTGAAACAGCAGGGCTATTGTTTTTGGTGCCAAAGTTTAGCTCTCAACTAACAACTCAACAAATTTCACTTTGTTATTTGTTGGATAAGGCTGCGCACAAATTAACATTACGACTTCATTTCAGGGTTATTGGAATTGGCTTACTATTGTCACTTGTACCAAAATACAGTGCAAAACCCCCTGTCTTGTATAGTGCTCATGCTGATTAAATCATTGGGGCAGAACAAGGTAAAACAATAACAATGTAGAATAAAATGTAACAGCTACAAAGTGAAGAGCAGGTAGACAATGAGGTACAAAATCATAATGAGGTAGATTGTAAGGTCAAGAGTCCAACTTACTATACTATTTAATCATCTTATAACAGTGGGATAGAAGCTCTCTTTGAGCATGCTTTCAGGTTTTTGTCTCATTTGCCTAATGGGAGGGCGAGAAGGGAGATGTCCGTGATGGGTAGGATCATTGATTATGCAGAGAGAAGTATTGACAGAGTTGATGGAGGGGAGGTGGGTTTCTGTAATGTTATGTGGCTTGATTAATGTGCTTTAAGAAGAAAGGTCTATATAAACTCTTGGAAGGAAATGGGAATTTGACTCTTTGGGTCAAGACCTTTCATCTGGACTACAAGCTCACACCTTGAAATGTCGACTGTCTGTTTCTCTCCACAGATGCTGTTTAACCCCCTCAGTTTCTCTGGCGTCTCGTGTGTTGCTCCAGATGTGCCCTGTACATCCCCGTGACTCTGTGAATCTACCGGAGATGTCTATTCACCAACTACATAACATTACAGCCAGTCTTTTTACCTCAGCATAACTTTGCTGCACTGATCTCTCTGGATTAAATGAATATCTAAAAATATTTTTCAGTTTATATGGAAGGTTGATGTTTCGGGTGGAGACCCTTCATCTGGATTGAAAGGTCTCAACTCGAAACGTTAACTGTCAACTTCCCTTCACAAATACTGTCTGATCTGTTGATTTCCTCCGGCACTTTGTGCGTTGCTCCAGATTCCATCACCTGTAGTTTCTTATGTCTTCATAGAAATCTTGCTTTCTGTGCAGGTTTAAACTGTGGTGCATTTAAAGCAGAGATTGATAGGCTCTTGATTAGTAACAGTGTCAAAGGTTACAGGAAGAAGGCAGGAGAATGGAGTGAGAGGGATAATAAATCAGCCATGATGTAATAGCAGAGTAGACTTGATGGGCTAAATGGCCTAATTCTGCTTCTATGTCTTATGGTCTTATCAAAAAAAAAATTAGTATTTGAGCCTCCAATTGTCTTTCTATTGAAAGCATAATCACACCAGAGGTGAGGGCCTTCCCATGTGTAGCCAAGGTAATTACAGTAAAATTTTACTTGTTTGTAAGTTAGAACATTTACACAGCAAATGGTAAATGTAGATGATGTACCCGATAACATTTATTTCAGGTGGAAGTATAAGCGGCTTTATTTAATGCTGATCCTGTTTCATGAAAGCTGCATTTGACAAGACGATAGAAGGACCCCTGTGGCATATCTTAGCTGCCCCTCTAATTGGCCTTTATGAATGTTTAATGAAATGGTGACACTCAGAACTCCTCAATACCAGACAGATAAAGCAACATGGCATAGTTACATTCATTGGAACCTGGGAGCATTAAATGGGAGAAACTTGTTTGAACAATCATTAGTGGCCACTAGGGAGATTCTCTCAAGAAACCCAGGGCAGATTAACCCTTTAGTTGGACAGTGTGCGAAGGGAGTCTGCATTCAATACAGGAGGAATGTTTTTATGTTGGATCTGGGGTGACCAGAAAAAAAAATGGCTTTCACTCAAGCTTCTGAGTATCTTTTCCTGAAATTTCAAATGTTGACTGTTCACCGTTCAATTATTAATTAAACATGTCCATATTTTTTGCAGGAGTATGCAAAACATAGCTTGCACAAAACCTTTTTGATGTACGTATTCTGACAGGGCCTTCAATGCCTAGAGAAGTACTCCAACCAGATTAACGCCTGGTGTAACAAAGAGATCCTAGCACATGTGACAGCTTTATTTTCAGTGAGTAGCCGAGGAAAGAGAGGTTTTCTTTAGGGGTCCCAGAGTACTCTTGGAGCAGGTTATTAAAGCACTCCTGGGCAATTCAAGGTGGCACCAAGCTGAGGTCTCCCCTGAGGCCGTTGCTTGGATTTAGTTAGCTTTTAGTTTTTTTTGGGTTCTTAGAGATGCTTTTGAGGAATAATGGTCATGTGAGGGGTTAGGGAGAGGGATGTAGGAGAAGTTAGGGACTGACCAGAGTCGAATACCTCATTGATTCTAAGGTAAATACAAGCAGGCTTTTTCCACTGAGGTTGGGTGAGACTAGAACTAGCGGTCATAGGTGAAATATTTAACAGAAACTTGAGGAGAAATTCTTAACTCCGAGGGATGTCAAATAGAAAAGGCTTGTCAGAAGGGCAGTGTTATGATAATTGTGGGGGATTTTAACATGCGAGTAGATTGGGAAAATTAGGTCGGCACTGGATCTCGAGAGAATTTGTAGAATGTCTGCGAGATGGCTTTTTAGAACAGCTTGTTGTTGAGCCCACTGGGGATCGGTTGTACTGGATTGGGTATTGTGTAATGAACCGGAGGTGATTGGGGAGATTGAGGTGAAGGAACCCTTAGGAGGCAGTGATCATAACATGATTGAGTTCACTGTGAAATTAGAAAAAGAGAAGCCGAAATCTGATGAGTCGGTGTTTCAGTGGAGTAAAAGAAACTACACTGGCATGAGAGAGGAACTGGCCAAAGTTGACTGGAAAGAGACACTGGCGGGAAAGACAGCAGAGCAGCAGTGGCTGGAGTTTATGTGAGAAATGAGGAATGTGCAAGACAGGTATATTCCAAAGAAGAAGAAATTTTCGAGTGGAAAAAGGATGCAACCGTGGTTGACAAGAGAAGTCAAAGCCAAAGCTAAAGCTAAGGAGAGGGCATACAAGGAAGCAAAAATTAGTGGGAAGACAGAGGATTGGGAAGTCTTTAAAACCTTACAAAAGGAAACCAAGAAGGTCATTAAGAGAGAAAAGATGAACTATGAAAGGAAACTAGCAAATAATATCGAAGAGGATACTAAAAGCTTTTTCAAGTATATAAAGAGTAAAAGACAGGTGAGAGTAGATATAGGACCGATAGAAAATGATACTGGAGAAATTGTAATGGGAGATGAGGAGATGGCAGAGGAACTGAACAAGTATTTTGCATCAGTCTTCACTGAGGGAGACAGCAGTATACTGGGCACTCAAGGGTGGCAGGGAAGAGAAGTGTGCGCAGTCACAATTACGACAGAGAAAGTACTCAGGAAGCTGAATAGTCTAAGGTAGATAAATCTCCCGGACCAGATGGAATGCACCCTCGTGTTCTGAAGGAAGTAGCTGTGGAGATTGCGGAGGCATTAGCGGCGATCTTTCAAAAGTCGATAGATTCTGGCATGGTTCCGGAGGACTGGAAGATTGCAAATGTCACTCCGCTATTTAAGAAGGGGGCAAGGAAGCAATAAGGAAATTATAGACCTGTTAGCTTGACGTCGGTGGCTGGGAAGTTGTTGGAGTCGATTGTCAAGGATGAGGTTACAGAGTACCTGGAGGCATATGACAAGATAGGCAGAACTCAGCATGGATTCCTTAAAGGAAAATCCTGGCTGACAAACCTATTACAATTTTTTGAGGAAATTACCAGTAGGCTAGTCAAGGGAGATGCAGTGGATGTTGTATATTTGGATTTTCAGAGGGCCTTTGACAAGGTGCTACACATGAGGCTGCTTAACAAGATAAGAGCCCATGGAATTACAGGAAAGTTACATACGTGGATACAGCGTTGGCTGATTGACAGGAAACAGAGAGTGGGAATAAAGGGATCCTATTCTGGTTGGCTGCCGGTTACCAGTGGTGTTCCACAGGGATCAGTGTTGGGGCCACTTCTTTTTACATTGTACATCAACGATTTGGATTATGGAATAGAGGGCTTTGTGGCTAAGTTTGCTGACGATACGAAGATAGGTGGAGGGTCCGGTAGTGCTGAGGAAACGGAGAGTCTTCAGAGAGACTTGGATAGGTTGGAAGAATGGGCAGAGAAGTGGCAAATGAAGTACAATGTTGGAAGGTGTATGGTTATGCACTTTGGCAGAAAAAATAAACGGGCAGACTATTATTTAAATGGGGAAAGAATTCAAAGTTCTGAGATGCAACGGGACTTGGGAGTCCTCGTACAGGATACCCTTAAGGTTAACCTCCAGGTTGAGTCAGTAGTGAAGAAGGCGAATGCAATGTTGGCATTCATTTCTAGAGGAATAGAGTATAGGGGCAGGGATGTGATGTTGAGGCTCTATAAGGCGCTAGTGAGACCTCACTTGGAGAACTGTGGGCAGTTTTGGTCTCCTTATTTAAGAAAGGATGTGCTGACGTTGGAGAGGGTACAGAGAAGATTCACTAGAATGATTCTGGGAATGAGAGGGTTAACATATGAGGAACGTTTGTCCGCTCTTGGACTGTATTCCTTGGAGTTTAGAAGAATGAGGGGAGACCTCATAGAAACATTTCGAATGTTAAAAGGCATGGACAGAGTGGATGTGGCAAAGTTGTTTCCCATGTTGGGGGAGTCTAGTACGAGAGGGCATGACTTCAGGATTGAAGGGTGCCCTTTCAGAACAGAAATACGAAAAAATTTTTTTAGTCAGAGGGTGGTGAATCTATGGAATTTGTTGCCACGGGCAGCAGTGGAGGCCAAGTCATTGTGTGTCTTTAAGGCAGAGATTGATAGGTATCTGAGTAGCCAGGGCATCAAAGGTTATGGTGGGAAGGCGGGGCAGTGGGACTAAATAGGATAAAATGGATCAGCTCATGATAAAATGGCGGAGCAGACTGGATGGGCCGAATGGCCTACTTCTGCTCCTTTGTCTTATGGTCTTATGGATGTCCGGGTGTGGAATGGGTTTGATTGCAACATTTTGACCATAAGACCATTATCCTAAAGAACAGAATTAGGACATTCAGCCCATTGAATTTACTCTGCCATTCCATCATGTTTACTTATTAACCCACTCAATCCCATTCTCCTGCCTACACCCCATAACCGCTGACACCCTTACTTATCAAGAACCTCCACTTTAAATATACCCAGTAACTTGGCCTTTACAGCAGTTTGTGGCAATGAACCCACAGATTCCCTCCCTCTGGCTAAAAAAAATTCTCATCTCTGTCCTTGCATTCTGAGACTGTGTCGCTTGGTCCTAGACTCCCCACTATCGGAGACATCCTGTCCACATCCACTCTATCTCACTCTATCTAAGAGAAACTTGGATAAAAATATGGATGGGACAGGCATGGAGGGCTATACTCCAGGTGAGGGTCAGTGGGACTGGGCAGAGTAACACTTTGGCTTGGTCCAGATGGACCTATTTCTCTGCTGGAGTTCTCTATGCCACTATTTCTCGTTAGGTTCCAGCCAGAAATGGTCTCCCAAGAAAGATTAATTCACAGAAAAAGATGAACGGTATCGCATTTTCACCAAACCATATCTATTCATATAACCCCACGCAGTCTCTAAAAAGAGGACAAGATGTTCTTGTCAGGAGCATTAAAATGTTGAAGTTGTGATGTGTTTGACTCTCCACTTGTATTATTAATGGAGATAACAGCTTAATGTGAAAAAGACTAAGGAGCTGGTGGTAGACCTGAGGAGAGCTAAGGTACCAGTGACCCCTGTTTCCATCCAGGGGGTCAGTGTGGACATGGTGGAGGATTACAAATACCTGGGGATACGAATTGACAATAAACTGGACTGGTCAAAGAACACTGAGGCTGTCTACAAGAAGGGTCAGAGCCGTCTCTATTTCCTGAGGAGACTGAGGTCCTTTAACATCTGCCGGACGATGCTGAGGATGTTCTACGAGTCTGTGGTGGCCAGTGCTATCATGTTTGCTGTTGTGTGCTGGGGCAGCAGGCTGAGGGTAGCAGACACCAACAGAATCAACAAACTCATTCGTAAGGCCAGTGATGTTGTGGGGATGGAACTGGACTCTCTGACGGTGGTGTCTGAAAAGAGGATGCTGTCCAAGTTGCATGCCATCTTGGTCAATGTCTCCCATCCACTACATAATGTACTGGGTGGGCACAGGAGTACATTCAGCCAGAGACTCATTCCACCGAGATGCAACACAGAGCGTCATAGGAAGTCATTCCTGCCTTTGGCCATCAAACTTTACAACTCCTCCCTTGGAGGGTCAGACACCCTGAGCCAATAGGCTGGTCCTGGACTTATTTCATAATTTACTGGCATAATTTACATATTACTATTTAACTATTTATGGTTCTATTACTATTTATTTTATATGGTGCAACTGTAAAAAAAAACAATTTCCCCCGGGATCAATAAGGTATGACTATGACTATGATGATGCCAGTATTAACAGCATCACACACAAATTGTGACACAAATCCTGACGAAGGGTCTCGGCCTGAAACGTCGACTGCACCTCTTCCTACAGATGCTGCCTGGCCTGCTGCGTTCACCAGCAACTTTGATGTGTGTTGCTTGAATTTCCAGCATCTGCAGAATTCCTGTTGTTCGCACACAAGTTGTTGGGGGAATTCAGCAGGTCAGGCAACATCAGTGGAGAGGTATAAACTGTCAACGTTTCGGGCTGAGAACCCTCTGCGGGACTGGCAAGGAAAAGGACAGAAGCTAGAGTAAGAATTAGAGAGAGAGAGGAAGGAGTATAAGCTGGAAGTTGATGGGTAAGTCCAAGTGAGGGGGAAGATGAGCGGATTGGCCAAGGGGGAATGAAGTTAGACATTGGGAGGTAATAGGAGGAGAAGTTAGATCACTGAGGAAGAACGAATCTGATAGAAGAGGAAAGTGGACAATGGGAGAAAGGTAAGGAGATGGGAAAACCAGAGGAAGGTGATGGACAGAAGGGAGAGAGGGGAAGCAGAATGGGGAATAGGAAAAGAGAGAACGGGTATGGAAGAGACCCTTCATCAGGCCTCAGTCTGAAATATAAATTGTTTATTCGTTTTCATAGATGTTGCCTGACCTGCTGAGATCCTCTATTCATGGACACAGCCCCCTGAATGGGCAGCACCATGCCACAGTTAACAGAGATGCTGCCTTGCTGTACCCATGGCCAGGGTTCAATCCCGACCTCCGGTCCTGACTGTTTGAGATCTGCACCATCTCCTAGGTGCTTTAGTATCCACCCTCATTCCAAAGTCGTGCAGGTTAGTAGGTTAATTGACTGTTTAAATGTTTCCCCCAGTGCAGGGGTGAGTGACACAATAGGCAGCAGGGAGGAGGTGATGGGAATGTGGGGAGAATTACAGAGGATAAATGTATATTGAGTCTAAATGGTCACCACGGACCCAGTGAGCTGAAAGCCCTATTTCCATGCTGTATCTCTCTGCGACTCTCAGCACTTAGACAAAGAGGCAGCCTGCATTTATGATGAGATAGAAAGCCATTCAACCTCCTGATGATTTTCTGGCCCCCTTGTTCCATCCCACCTATCCTTACTTTCCCATACAAGTTATTCCCCCTATTCTATGTGCTGGTGTTCTGGGCAATGGTATCAACACGGGTGATGCAAACAGGCTCAACAAACTGATTTGAAAGGCTGGCTCTGTTATAGGACACACTAGAGGCCGTAGTAGAACAAAGGACCCTCTGGAAAATCGGACAATGTTTCTCACCCTCTGCATGCCACCTTAGCTGAATAGAAGAGCACTTTTAGCAATAGCAAATGCGTTGCTCTAAAGAGCGCTATATGAGGTCATTCTTAAGGCTGATTTATCCTTGTGCGTACGGGCTACGCCGTAGCTTACGCTGTAGCCTACGCAAGTGGCCTACGCCGTTGTGAGCATTTATACTTGTGCGTTGGTGCGTCTGCATTGCTCTGTAATTCACCACCAAAACGCTAGTTGGCGGTGGGGTTTCTATGCCACTGTGTTGAGTTTCTTCCTGTACTTCAAACAATGGCGATTGAAACTGAGCGCATCATGTTGTAGCTGGAGCTAATAAATGTTGAACAATTCTGAAATGCCGGAGAAGAAGAAGCAACCGGAAATGCGATGCTACCAAGCAGACCAATCACAGTTGTTGCGGTCTGTGTCACCGCAATGTGTAGTTACATTTTGGGAGAGGTATGCGTTAGGCTATGGCATAGGTTTCGGTGTAGAGTACAGCATAGGGTACACAGCTACGCCATACCTATGGCATACATTTGACGCAGAAGTATAAATTGGGTTTAAGCCTTAGCCATTAGGCTGTTTTAATGAGTCAACTTATAACCGGGAAAGTGATGACTCCTTCCTGTTAGACTGAATTTAACCTCTGTTTACAAAAGCTCTGTTTAAGCTTTGTTTAGCTCTGTTTATCACACCCTACTATCGCAGGCACCCTGTGCAATACTGTGAAATACTACCATCACTTCTTATCTGGGACGGTGTCAATGTGCACCCATTACTGTATAATATTATGGTAGTTCTTGCACTACCATCTTATCAGTGTGACCGTAAATCTTGTCATCTTTGACTTGTAAATGCTGTAGTCTTTGACTTGTAAATCTTATTTTTAAGGTAACTTATTTTTTACTCTTACTCTATTCTAATTATTGTATATCTCTGCACTTGTAATGCTACTGTGACACTGTAAAGTATCTATCTAGCTCAATTTTATTTGTCATTTTCCTACATCAAAGGGTAATTTTCAGTGGCAAATTAATCGACCAGCACACCTTTGGATGTGGGAAGAAACTGGAGCGACCAGAAGATCCCAGGATGTCACAGGGAGAATGTGCAAACTCCATGCAGAGAGCAGCTGAGATCAGGATCAAACCTTTCTCCCCAGAGCTCTACCAATTGCAGAACTGTACTGAACTTGTATGAGCGTGCAGACTCCTGTGCTGTAATCAGCATTGGCATCATCCATGTTTGCCTTGGTAATCAATCTAATACAGAGGGTTTTTAAGATCCTTAAGTTCTCTGGAGTTGGACTTGAACTCACAACAGAGGTACACCTGGTGAAGCAGATTGGCACAGACTCAACGTGGGGCAGCAGGTGCAAGGTGGGCTGCCCAGGTGAGGGAGCTCCATGCTACTCCCCACCACCAGAATGTCCTGGAGAAGTGGACAATTTTTCTAATGCCCTTCCTACCAAAACAGTCAAAACAGAGGGTTATGCCATTCTTGTAATCTTGCTGTGCGGTTAAGATTACCATGATAACTTAAACTCAAGAATATTGGCCTAATGAAGGGTCTCCACCTGAAACACTGACAGTTTATTCATTTCTGTAGACCCTGCCTGCTTGCTAAACTCCACCAGCATTTTGTGTGTGATACTAAGCTTTACCCCTTTTACCCAGACTTACTAGTATTATAGTTGTTTTTATATCCATCTTTATGTCCGTGCCTTTGGCAAACTTGCAAAAATAATTAAGTCATGTTTGTTACAACTATTTGACCTAAACAATATCCTGCAAATCCAGTCTGAAGCCATGGAGCAGTGCTTTGAAATCTGTAAATTAATACATTTTCCTTCTTACTATCACGTAGTTCAAACAAGGCTAGTAGTAAAAGAATACTTAAAACTACAACAAGCTCCTCTCACTAACTCTCCTGATGCATCTGGTAAACAAAGCAATTATTTGTTATACCCCAATTGCTTTTCTGTGACTCCTAAAAGCATTGGTGAAGCCTCACTTGGAGTAATGTGAGCAGTTTTGGGCCCTTTATCTTAGAAAGGATGTGCTGAAACTGGAGAGGGTTCGAAGGAAATTCACGAAAATGATCCAGGACTGAATGGCTTATCATATGAAGAAAGTTTGATGGCTCTGGGCCTGTATTCACCAGAATTCAGAAGAATGAGGGGTGACCTCATTGAAACCTATTGAATGCTGAAAGGCCTTGATAGAGTGGATGTGGAGAAGATGTTTCCTATGGTGGGAGAGTCTAAAACCAGAGGACACAGCCTCAGAATAGAGGGGTGTCCTTTAAGAATGGAGATGAGGAGGAATTTCTTTAGCCAGAGAGTGGTGAATCTCTAGAATTCTTTGCTGCAGAGGCCTAGGCTTTATGTATATTTAAGGCAGAGTTTGATTGGTCAGGGCATGAAGGGATACGGGGAGAAGGCAGGAATTTGGGGCTGAGAGGAAAATTGGATCAGTTATGATGAAATGGTGGAACAGACTTGATGGGTCAAATGACCTAATTATGTTCCTATATCTTGTGATTTTATAGAGAGTACAGAGGAGATTTACCAGGATGCTACCTAGATTAGAAAGCATATCTAATGGGGAAAGGTTGAGTGAGTTAGGGCTTTTGTCTTTGGAGCGAAGGAGGATGAGAAGTGACTTGAAAGAGGTGTACAAGATTATAAAAGCGTAGATCAAGTGGACAGCCAGAGACTTTATTACGGGAAGCACGATGTAAAGGTGATTTGGGGAAAGTATAGGGAGAGTTGTAAGAGTTAATTTTTTTACACACAGAAAATCCAAGACCTTTTAATATTTTTTAATCCACTTTCCTTTCCAGTGCTGAAACAGAGATGAGGAAGAATTTCTTCAGCCAGAGAATGGTGACTCTGTGGAAAAAATTGTTACAGAAGGCAGTGGAGACCAAGGCATTGAGTATATTGGATCAAACTGTGCATATAAGATCCAGAGGAGCAGTTGATTAAATTATGACAGCAGACATACAGGGCAGCCTACTTAACATGGGAAGAACAACTACTTTGTAAAGATTAAAGCTTAGGTTTATTTGTCACATTTACATTGAAACATAATGTATCTTTTTCATCAACGACCAACACGGTGCAAGGATGTGCTGGGGGCAGCCTGCAAATGTTGCCATTTTTCTGACACCAACATAGCATGGCTACAACTTACTAATCCTAACCCATATGTTTCTGAAACAGAGAAATTGGACTAAACCCACTTGGTCATGGGGAGAACGTACAAACTCCTTACAGACAACGACAGAATTAAACCCCGATTGCTGGCGCTTTAACGGTTATGCTAATGGCTATGCTACAATGTCACCCACACATAGCAAGGTTAGAGCCCAGGTACTGGGTTCAAGCACATATTTACTCACACACTCACCAAGGTCCACACTTTCAAACATTTTAATAAACACACATGCACAGGCACAAACACAGATTCATCCATGCACCCAGCCGTGTTCATACAAACACTCATGTATACCCATGCACAACACTCAGACACACAGTCTGTATGCATGTGTAGTATACACACACCCACAGAGAGCACTGACTAAACTTACTTTATCAGTAACTTGACACCAAGGATGATAGTAAGAGCTGGATGTGGTCTGACGAGGGTCATAAGAAAGAATAAGACTTCTGATAGCTGTCACCTTCAAATATATTTTGAAATGTCTTTTAATCTTCCTTTCCTTCTTTCTTTTATGCAATTGATTACATAAGAACCCTTGCTCGTATCTTTCGATTCCTGTTCTGAAGGACAGGGCAGAGCTATGTGCAGGATGGATGTGCTGCCTCGGGCAGCCCAGCGTTTCACTGCAGTAATGTCCTTCCCAGTGCTACAGTGCCGGACCTAACTCAATGAAGCAGCGAAGGGACCTGATTTAAGGTCAACTCTGGTTGGAGAGAGGAAACCACTCTGAACGAGTGTTGCTAATCTGGTAAACAAGCCTCAGTCCTCACAGGTGTTGGAGTGGGGTGTAGAATTGATATTTTTCTTGTAGTTTAACTTTCCTTGGCTTGTTTTTATGTTTTTTTATATAATCACCTATTTACTTCTAATTGTGCAGTGAATTTTTCAGCAATTATAGAACAGTTATTTCTGTACTTTTCTAGAATCTTCTTAGTTTCTTGAAGCACAAGTCACGTCACTCGAATCTGGCTATTTTATAGCTTAATTGTTATCACTGGAATTCATTATCTCTAGTCTGAGTATGAAAAGACTTGCCATTTCTTTGTTCTCTAGCTCCTTTTTCATTTTCCGCTCTTGTAACACTCAATAAAGCGATTGTAAGCAATAAGCTTTATGCCTTATTCTTAATTTCTAAAGAACCTTTAGATCACAAAAGCATCAGGATCCAACACTGTGCACCACACCAATATGAGATTGGACACCCCTTGAAGCGTATGCGACACTGAATTGGCTGGTTTGCATTTTCTGTGGTTTTCTATATGGTGTAGGAGGACACTTAGCACAGTAACAATGTTCAATTAGACCCATTCCCTTCCCCATCCCTTAAGACTTTTACCGCTGAAGGTTGTCACTGGGGAGTCTACGCTACGACACAAGAAACTGGAGGAACTCAGCGGGCCAGGTGTGGAGAGAAATGGACTGTTGGCATTTCGGGTTGAGATCTTATACCTGAGCCAGATGAAGGGTCTCAAACCAAAATCTTGACTGTTTGTTTTCCTCTTTAGACACCGCCTTACCCACTAAATTCCTCCAGCAATTTGTGTGTTGCTCTAAACTCCAACATTTTCACTCTTGTGTTTTCTCACTGACTCTGGTCTCACCACAGGCTTTTCCAGATCACTATACATTCAATAATAAGATTTGCCCGCTCCCTATCTTTCAGCCTTACTTATAGCATTATCCTAATTCTGTGACCATGTGCCACAACTCCTTGGGATATGAAGACCATTGTCACATTTTCCCTTTATATTCTCTATGTGCGGGGGTTGGTGGGGGGATATTCCTAGCATCTCAATTTCTCATCTTCTCAAGTATACTTCCGTCTCCTAGATATGCTTTGCAAAGTAACATGGCACAGAGTGATACTTGACTTCCTGAGATGTCCTGGAAAGGAGCAGTCAGCTCACTAGTGAAGCCACAAGTATTCATGAGGGTGAGTGGGTGCAGGCTGGGATATGTTCCCCTGGTAATCTGCTGGGCTATTCTGGATAGGACTGGTTCAGCCACCTCGGCCTGTCTCTTGAATCACTATGGCCTAGACTTGGAAGGGTTCCCGGAAGGAAAGAAGAAACAAGATGCAATTTTGCGATGGTCCAGTAGTTTTACAGTCACTATGAAATTATGTCCTCTGATTTCAGTTTTTCCCAGGAGTGAAAGCATCTCAACATCAACCCTTGGAACAGAACCAGAATCGGGTTTATTTTTACTGACATATGTTACCAAAAGTTAATACCAAAGTTTTTACAGATATATAAAGAGTAAAAGAGAGGCGAGAGTAGATATCAGACAACTGGAAAATAACATTGGAGAGGTAGTAATGGGGACAAAGGAAATGGTGAATGAACTGAATAAGTATTTTGCATCAGTCTTCATTGTGGAATGTTCAAGAATGTCAGGGGGCTATTACTACAGAGACATTGCTTGGGAAGCTGTAAGGTTTAAAGGCAGCTAAGTCACCTGGACCAGATGGTCTGCATTAAAGATCCTGAAAGAGGTAGCTGAAGAGATTGTGGTGGGGGGGGTCGGGGGGAGCGGGGTGTTACATTAGTAATGATCTTTCAAGAATCACTAGATACTGACATGATTCCTGAGTACTGGAAAACTGCAATTGTCACTCCACTCTTCAAGAAGGGAGGGAAGCAGAAGAAAGGAAATTATAGGCCAGTTAAATTCCTGATCTTCATGGTTGGCAAGATGTTGGAGTCAATTGTTAAGGAAGTGGTTTTGAGTATTTGGATTTTCAGAAGGCCTATGGCAAGGTGCCACACATGATGCTGCTTAACAAGTTAAGAGCCCATGGTATTACAGGAAAGACACTGGCTGGAAAGACCATTGGCTGATTAGCAGAAGGCAAGAAGCAGGAATAAAGGGAGCCTTTTCTGATCGGCTGCCAATGACTAGTGGTGTTCCACAGGGGTCAGTACTGGAACTGATTCTTATACGTTGTATGTCAGTGATTTGGGTGACAGAATTGATGGCTTTTTGGCCAAGTTTGCCGACGATATGAAGACAGATGATATGTTGCGGAAGCAGGGTAGCTGCAGAAAGACTTAGGAAGATTAGGAGAATGGGCAAAGAAGTGACAGAGGAATACAATTTTGGAACGTGCATGGCCATGTACTTCAGTAGGAGGAATGAAAGTGTAGACTATTTTCTTAACAGGGGAAAAATTGAAAAATCTGAGGTGCAAAGGGACTTGGGAGTCCTCATGCAGGATTCCCTAAAGGTTGAAGCAGCGGTGAGGAAGGCAAATGCAGTGTTAGCATTCTTTTCAAGAGGACTAGAATATAAAAACAGGGATGTAATGCAGAAGCTTTATAAGACATAGGTGAGACCTCACTCGGAGTATTGTGAGCCGTTTTGAGCTTTTTACTTAGGAAAGGATGTGTTGACATTGGAGAGGGTTCAAAGGAGATTCACTGAAATGATTACAGGATTGAAAGGCTTATCATATGAAGAGTATTTGATACCTCTGGGCCTGTACTTGCTGGAATTTTGAAGAATGAGGGGGAATCTCAATGTAACCAGACATCCCACCTCTCTTGGAAGTTCCGGGAGTCTCCTGTATATTGATAGCGCCTCCCTGATGCCCGGAAATGATATACAATATCCCGGAAATCAATTTTTTTGAGAGCGAGAGCGAGCATCCTGATTGGTCTCTCTTCGTGCTAAGTAGACCTATCAGTTTTCTCTGTGGGCGGGCTTTACAGTCAACCTCAAAAATAATGACAGTGTTGCTGGCTGCACTGTTTGCAACAGTGACTTTTCTATTGCCCGTGGTGGGTTAAAATGTAAAAGGCATGTTGAGGTGAGTGTAACAGGTGTCATTCGTTCATTAGCATAGCTAACGTTATTTAAACTAGCTGGCTAGCTGCTAGGGAGCTACTCTATTGATGTCCTACGTGATGAGGCCAAACTCCCTGTAGACTCGCTTAAAGTTGTAATAGAATAAACATGATGATATAATATAATATAATGTAAGTACTTATTTTAATGTCACATTTTCTGCATATACCCAACTTGGTTTACAGATTAGATAAAATCACTAGACAAAGTATTACATACACCCTTGGAGGTTGACCAGGGGTAGGGGGTATATGGGGTTGCAGGGGATGGGGGCGCTACCTCCCTGAAATTAGTTTTTGCAGGGTGGGATGTCTGATGTAACCGATTGAATGTTGAAAGGCCTCAAAAGAGTAGATGTAAAGAGTATGCTTTCCTTTAGGTGGGGAGTCTAGCACCAGAGGGCACAACCTCAGATTAGAGGGATGTCCACTTGGAAATGAAATGAGGAGGAATTTCTTTAGCCATAGAGTGGTGATTCTGTAGAATTTGTTGCCTCAGGTGGCATTGAGTGCATTTAAAGCGGAGGTTGATACATTCTTGATAAATCAGGACGTGAAAGGTTATGGGAAGAAGGCAGGAGAATGGGGGTTGAGAAGGAAATCGATCATGCCCTGATCCAGTGGTGAAGCAGACTCAATTGGCTGAATGTCCTAATTCTGCTCCAATGTCTTATGCTTTTATGGACTTGTGGTCTTATGTTATCAAATTTGTTGTTTTGTGCCAGCAGTACAGTGCAAAACAGCAAAAAAATTCACAAAAATTTATGATAATGAATACAAAATGAGGAGCAGTGAGGGTAGTGTTCATTGGTTCATAACCATTCAGAAATCTGATGGCTATGGGAAGGAAGTTGTTCCTAAAGCATTAAGTATGGGTCTTCAGGCTCCTGTACCATCTCTCCGATCAAAGTCAATTTATTATTGAAGTACATAGTAATGAGAAGAGGGCATGTTCTGGATGGGCAGGGTCTGTAATGATGGGGTAAGAGAAGGGGTAAGAGGGGAATAAGGAATGAGAAAAGAGAGAAGGGGGAGTGGTGAGAAATTATTGGAAGTTGGAAAACTCGATGTTCGTGCCATCAAGTTGGGGATATCCGGACTATTCGGATATTCAAGTTGGGTGAAGTGCCATTTCAGCAGGTGACTGATAGTTTGCAAAGGCTGAGTGTTGACCTCAAAAGCTACAAGCAAGCCATACTCGGAACAGCAGCGAGTATCGTTACAGAGATAAATGGGAGATAGAGTTTGTAATAGATATCTATTCAACACTTCTCACTGTCAGCTATTTTCATGGAGACTGGTGAATATTTTAATAAAATAATCTGCATCTTCAACAGGCAGGAGCTTTGAGCTCTAAGCGTGGAAAGTTTATATTCAGTTGTTGTTGATGTTAATATTGTTTCCAAAGACTCTCAATCTATGTTACATCTTTAAAAATCAACTCACTTGATCCCAGACAGACAGTGAAGACATTTTTCTGCCCACTGAAAAACACAATGACAGAGTTCCCATTGCCACCACAAGAAACAGGAATTGACCATTCGGCCCTTCAAACTTGCGCTATCATTTAGTATGGTCAAAGCTGATCTGATTTTGCCTTAGCTCCATTTTGCTATCCTTTTCCCTTGCCCGACATATTCTGTAGCCTCTGAATCCAACTCAGCATTGGATATAATTAATAGCTTCTGAAGCCCTTCCAAGTGCAGCTAATCAAAAGATTAGAACAATCCTTCCTTTTTTCAGACCTCTCATTCTGAAACCTTGCCCTCTCACTCTAGAACCACTCATTTCAGGAGATACACAGTATCTATCCCTTCACTACCTTGTAGACGGGTCGTATTCTGCATGGAGGCCGGTGACCAGTGGTTTGCCTCAGAGATCTGTTCTGGGACCCCTACTCTTTGTGATTTTTATAAATGACCTGGATGAAGAAGTGGAGGGATGGGTTAGTAAAATTGCTGATGACACTAATGTTGGGGGTGTTGTGGATAGTGTGGAGAGCTGTCAGAGGTTACAGCGGGACATTGATAGGCTGCAAAACTGGGCTGAGAAGTGGCAGATGGAGTTCAACCCAGATAAGTGTGAGGTGGTTCATTTTGGTAAATATGATGGCAGAATATAGTATTAATAGTAAGACTCTTGACAGTGTGGAGGATCAGAAGGATCTTGGGGTTTGAGTCCATAGGACACTCAAAGCTGCTGTGCAGGTTGACTCTGTGGTTAAGAAGGCATACGATGCATTGGCCTTCATCAACTGTGGGATTGAGTTTAAGAGCTAAGAGGTAATGTTACAGCTATATAGGACCCTGGTCAGACCCCAGTTGGAGTACTGTGCTCAGTTCTAGTCACCTCACTACAGGAAGGATGTGGAAACCATAGAAAGGGTGCAGAGGAAATTTACAAGGATGTTGCCTGGATTGGAGAGCATGCCTTATGAAAATAGGTTGAGGGAACTTGGCCTTTTCTCCTTGGAGCAGCGGAGGATGAGAGGTGACCTGATAGAGGTGTATAAGAGGTTGAGAGGCATTGATCATGTGGATAGTCAGAGGCTTTTTCCCAGGGATGAAATGGCTAGCATGAGAGGGCACAGTTTTAAGGTGCTTGGAAGTAGGTACAGACGAGATGCAGCCCCCCCAGACTGAAGAGTCCTGAAGAATGATCTCAGCCCGAATGTAGCGAGCCAGGCAGAAAGCTGACAAGCAAGACCTCCAGGGTAGTCATTTCTGGATTGCTACTTGTGCCACGTGCTCGTGAGGGTAGAAGCAGGATGATTTGGCAGATACATGTGTGGTTGAGAAGCAGGTGCAGGGAATAGGGCTTCAGGTTCTTGGATCATTGGGATCTCTTCTGGGGGAGGTATGACCTGTACAAAAGGGACGGGTTGCACCTGAACCAGGGGCGGATCAATATTTTCACGGGCAGGTTTGTTAGAGCTGTTGGGGAGGGTTTAAACTAAGTTGGCAGGGGTGTGGGAACTGGAATGGAGGGACTGTGGATAGGATGGTTGGTAAAAAAGCAAAGATAGCATGCAGTCAGACTGTCAGGAAGGGCAGGCAGATGATCAGACAAAATTGCAAACAGCAGGATGAGTATCAGGGATGAAAAATCAAAAATGGTAGCAAATACAGCACTCAAGGTGTTATGTCTCAATGCGCGGAGTATAAGAAATAAGGTGGATGATTTTGTTGCACTATTGCCGATTGTCAGGTCATCACTGAATCCTGGCTGGAGGAGGGTTGTAGTTGGAAGGTGAATGTCCAAGGTTACATGTTGTATCGTACAGATAGGAAGGTAGGCAGAAGGTAGGGGTGGTGTAGCTCTGCTGGTAAAGAATGGCATCAAATCAGAGGAAAGATGTGACATAGGATCAGAAGATGTTGAATCCTTGTGGGTTGAGTTATGAAACTGCAAGGTTAAAAGGACGCTGATGGCAGTTATATGCAGGCCTCCCAACAGTAGCTTGGATTTGGACCACAGATTACAACAGGAAATAGAAATAGCATGTCAAAAGGACAATATACGATAGTCATGGGAGATATCAACCTGCACGTTGATTGGGAAAATCAGGTTGGTATTGGATCTCAAGACACTGTGTTTGTTGAATGCCTATGGGATGGTTTTTCAGAACAGTTTGTCATTGAGTCTACCCGAGGATCAGCTATACTGGATTGGGTGTTATGCAATGAACCAGAGCTGATTAGGGAGCTTAAGTAAAAGAACCCTTAGGAGTCAGTGATACAATATGATTGAGCTCAGCCTGAAATTTGATAGGGAGGAAGTAAAGCCTGACAGAGCAGTATTTCAGTGGAGTAAAGGAAATTACAATGGAATGAGAGAGGAGTTGGCCAAAGTAACTTGGAGGGAGCTGCTGGCAGGGATGACAGCAGAGCAGCAATGGCGTGAGTTTCTGGGAAAAATCAGGAAGGTACAGACCAGATGTATTCCAAAAATGAAGAAATACTCAAATAGCAAAATAGTGCAGCTGTGGGTGACAAGGGAAGTTAAAGCTATTGAAAAAAAAACAAAAGAGAGGGAGTACAACAAAGCAAAAATTAGTGGGAAGATAGAGGATTGGGAAGCTTTTGAAAACCTTCAGAGAGCAACTAAAAGAATCATTAGAAGGGAAAAGATGAAATGTGAAAGCAAGCTAGCAAACAATATCACAGTGGATATCAAAACCTTTTTCAAGTATGTAAAAAACGAAAGAGAGAGAGAGAGAGAGGGAGAGAGAGACACACACACACGAGGGGTGATTGATAAGTTCGTGGCCTGAGGTAGAAGGAGATGAGTTATTAACTTCAAATTTTCTGCATAATCACTCAAAGAGCTGAACTGCACGTGCATGTAACAAGAGCTGTATAACTCATCTCCTTCTACCTTAGGCCACGAACTTATCAATCACCCCTCGTAAAAGTGAGTATAGGATCACTAGAAAATTAGGCTGGAGAAATAATAACGGGGAACAAGGAGATGGCAGATGAACTAAATGAGTATTTTGCATTAGCCTTTCCTGAGGAAGACACTCGTGGTGTGCCAGGTGTTGAAGAGTGAGAGTGCAGTTACTATTACAAGGGAGAAGGTGCTCAAAAAGCTGAAAGACCTAAAGGTACATAAGTCACCTGGACCAGATGAACTGCACCCTAGGATTCTGAAAGAGGCAGCATTAGAGATTGTGAAGACATTAGCAAATTATCTGTCAAAATTCATTGGACTCTGGCATGGTGGCCAAAAATTGTAAATGTCACTCAACTTTTTAAGAAAGGAGCAAGGCAACAGAAAGACAGAAAGGAAATTATAGACCAGTTAGCCTGACCTCAGTGGTTGGGAAGATGTTGGAGTCAACTGGCGTCAACTGTAAAGGATGTGGCTGTGGAGTACTTGGTGACACAGAAAAAGATCGAACAAAGTCAGAATGGTTTCCTTAAGGGAAAATCTTGCCTAACAAACCTGTTGGAATTTTTTGAGGAAATTATAAGTAGAATAGATAAAGGGGATGTAGTAGATGTTGTATATTTGGACTTTCAGAAGGCCTTTGACAAGGTGCCACACTTGAGGGGGCTTACCAAGTTAAAAGCCCATGGTATTACAGGAAAGCTACGAACATGGTTAGAGCATTGGCTGATTGGTAGGAGGCAGCAAGTTGGAATAAAAGGATCCTTGTCTAGTTGGCTGTCAATGACTAGCGGTGTTCCACAGAGGTCAGTGTTGGGACTGCTTCCTTTTATGCTGTATATAAATGATTTAGATGATGGAATAGCTGGCTTTATTGCCAAATTTGCAGATGATACAAAGATTGGTGAAGGGGCAGGTAGTGTTGAAGATACAGGTAGGCTGCAGAAGGACTTAGACAAATTAGGAGAATGAGCAAGAAAGTGGCAAATGAAATACAATTTTGGGAAATGCATGGTCATACACTTTGGTAGTAGAAATAAATGTACAGACTATTTTCTAAAAGGGGAGGAAATCCAAAAATCTGAGATGCAAAGGGCCTTGAGAGTCATTGTGCAGAACATCCTAAATGCTAATTTGCAGGTAGAGTCGGTGGTGAGGAAGGCAAATGTCATGTTAGCATTCATTTCAAGAAGTCTTGAATACAAGAGCAGAGACGTGATCTTGAGGCTTTATAAGGCACTGTTGAGGTCTCACCTTGAGTATTGTAAACAGTTTTGAGCTTCTCATTTAAGAAAACATATGCTGGCATTGGGGAGGGTCCAGAGGAGGTTCACAAGGAGAATTTCAGGAATGAAAGGGTGATCATACGAGGAACGCTTGATGGCTCTGGGTCTGTACTTGCTGGAATTTAGAAGGATAAGGGGGGATTTCATTGAAACCTTCCAAATGTTGAAAGGCCTAGACAGAGTAGATTTGAAAAGGATGCTTCCCATGGTGGGGAGTCCAAGATAGGAGGGCACAGTATCAGGATAGAGGGTCAAAGCAACACTCACAACACGCTGGAGGAACTCAGCAGGTCGGGCAGCATCCGTGGAAATGATCAGTCAACGTTTCGGGCCGGAACCCTTCATCAGAACTGTAGGGGGAAGGGGCAGAGGCACTATAAAGAAGGTGGGGGGAGGGTGGGAAGGAGAAGGCTGGTAGGTTCCAGGTGAAAAACCAATAAGGGAAAGATAAAAGGATGGGGAGGGGAAGCAGGGAGGTGATAGGCAGGAAAGGTGAAGAGAGAATAGGGGAAAACACAATGGGTAGTAGAAGGAGGCAGGACCATGAGGGAGGTGGTAGGCAGCTGGGGGAGGGGGCAAAGTGACATAGAGATAGGGGAAGGGAGGGGGAGGGAATTACTGGAAGTTGGAGAATTCTATTTAAAACAGAGATGCGGAGAAATTTCTTTCGCCAGGGAGTGGTGAATTTGTGGAATTTGTTACTACAGGCAGCTGTGGAGACCAGGTCATTGGGGGTATTTAAGGCAGAGATAGATAGGTTCTTGATTGGACATGGCATCAAAGGTTATGGGGAGAAGGCCGGGAACTGGGGTTGAGGATGGGGAAAAAAGGATCATGTGCCTTCTTGGAGGCACATGATAAAGTAGCCCAAAGTCAGAATGTATTTCTTAAGGGGAAACCTTGCCTGAGAAATCTTTGGAATTATTTGAGGAAGTTATAGGGAGGATAGACAAAGGACAGTCAGTGGACATTGTTTATTTAGATTTTCAAAAGGCCTTTGACAAGGTGCAATGAGGCTGCTTAACAAGATACGGGGCCACGGTACTACAGGAAAGATACTAGCATGGATGGAAGATTGGCTGACTAGCAGGAGACAAAAGGGGGCCTTTTCGGTTGGCTATGGTGCTGAATGATGTTCCTCAGGGGCCAGTGCTGTGACCACTTCTTTTCACATTACATACCAATGATTTGGATGACAGAATTGATGGCTTTGTGGCCAAGTTTGCAAACTGATATGAAGATAGGTGGAGGGGGTGGGTAGTATTGAGGAAGCAGGAAGTCTGGAGAAGGATTTAGACAGATTAGGATTATGGGCAAAGAAATGGCAGATGGAATATAATGTAGGGAAGTGCCTGGTCATGAACTTTGATAGAAGAAATAAAGGCATAGACTATATTCTAAACAGGAAGAAAATTCAAAAATCCGAGATACAAAGGGACTTGGGAGTCCAGTTGCAGGATTCCCTAGAGGTAAGCTTGCAGGCTGAGTCAGTGGTAAGGAAAGCAAATACAATGTTAGGATTAGAATATAAAAGCAAGGATGTAATACTGAGGCTTTATAAGGCATTGGTTAAGCTGCACTTGGAGTTTTGAGCCCCTTATCCAAGAAAAGATGTGCTGATATTGGATAGGGTCCAGAGAAGGTCCACAAGAATTATCACAGCAATGGAAGAGTTAACATACAAGGAGCATTTGATGACTCTGGGCCAAGACTCACTGGTATTTAGAAGAATGAGGACGGAATCTCATTGAACCCTATTGAATACTGAAAGGCCTAGATAGAATAGATGTGGAGAGGATGTTTCCTATAGTGGAAGAGCCCAGGACCAGAGGGGAGAGCCTCAGAAATGAGAGATGAGGAGGAATTTCTTTAGCCAGAGGGTAGTAAATCTGTGGAATTTATTGGCCCAAACAACTGAGGAGGCCAAATCAATGGGTTTATTTAAAGCAGAGGTTGATTGGTCCTTGGTTAGTCAGGGCATCAAAAGTTATGGGGAGAAAGGAGGAGAAGGGGTTTAAAGAGATAATAAAGCAATTTGATGGGCCAAATGGCTACTTCTGCTCCTTTTTTTTACTGTCTTATGGCCTTACGTCTGAAGTCTGCGCCTTCTCCTAGATGTTCTGATTTCCACCCTTATCCCAAAGGCATGTGGTTTAGTAGGCTACCTGACTATTTAAAATTGTCCACAGTGCAGGGGAGAATGGTAGAATAGATGAGAGGGGTGAGTTGATGGGCATGTGGAGTGAATTACAGGGGATAAATTTAAGATGTGCATAAACGGGTACTTACCAACCCTAACTCTAACCATAGCTCTTTGGAATGTGGGAGGAACCGGAGCATCCGGTCACGGGGAAAACATTCAAATGTTTTTACTCACAGCAGCAGGATCTTAGAGCTGAACTTCAAAGTGTTGCTCTAATTGCTGGAAAAACTGAGCAGATCCGCCAACATCTATGGAAGAAGATGAAGTGGACATCGTGGGCAAAGGCCATTCGTGAGGACTGCGAGGAAAGAGGGCAGGAGCCCGAAGGCAGTGTGGGCTACAGGAAACTTCACTCTATATCAGAGGCTGATACAACTGGTGTTGGGGAAACCTCTCCCAGTTTTCTAAGGGTTAAGATTGATCAATTTGATAATTGAAACCAAATCTATTTTAACAAACTAGATAGTAGTCTGGCTGAGAAGGGAGGGGGTGGAAAGGGAGAGGGATTGAGGGAGAGGGACATAGAGGGTGACAAGGAAAGAGTTAGAGAGAAAGAGAGAAAGGGAGAAAAAGAGGGAGAGAAGGGGTGTGTGTGTGTGTGAGAAAGAGAGGGGGCAGAGATTGAAAGGGCCCCAAATAGTCCTTCCAAGTGAGACAACACTTCACTTGTGAGTCTGTTGGTGTCATCTATTGCATCCGGTGCTCCCGGTGCGGCCTCCTCTACATCGGTGAAACCCGACGCAGATTGGGGGACCGCTTCATCGAGCACCTCCACTCCGTCCGCCAAAACAGGCAGGATCTCCCAGTAGCCACCCACTTCAACTCTGCTTCCCACTCCCATTCATATATGTCCATACATGGCCTCCTCTACTGCCATGATGAGGCTGAACTCAGGTTGGAGGAGCAATACCTCATATACCGTCTAGGTAGTCTCCAGCCCCTTGGTATGAACATAGAATTCTCCAACTTCCGGTAATTCCCTCCCCCTCCCTTCCTCTATCCCTATTTCACTCTGCCCCCTCCCCCAGCTGCCTACCACCTCCCTCATGGTTCCGCCTCCTTCTACTACCCATTGTGTTTTCCCCTATTCCTTCTTCACCTTTCCTGCCTATCGCCTCGCTGTTCCCCTTCCCCACCCCTTTATCTTTCCCCTTACTGGTTTTTCACCTGGAACCTACCAGCCTTCTCCTTCCCACCCTCCTCCACCTTCTTTATAGGGCCTCTGCCCCTTCCCTCTACAGGCCTGACGAAGGGTCTCAGCCCGAAACGTCGACCGATCGTTTCCATGGATGCTGCCCGACCTGCTGAGTTCCTCCAGCGTGTTTGTGAGGGTTGATTTGACCCCAACATCTGCAGAGTATTTTGTGTTTCAGAGATTGAAAGAGGGAGAGGAGTAGGGGAAGAGAGAGATGAGACAGAGAAAAACAGTAAAAGGAGAGAACAAAGACTGAGTGTGTGAGAGACAGAGAGAGAGTGAAGAGAAAGAGAGAGGGAGAGAGAGAGAAGGGAAGAGGGGAGAGAAAGAATAAAATGAGACATAGAGGGAGGGAGAGGGGTATGAGAGATAGATAGATATAGAGAGAGAGAAAGGAAAAGAGAAGAGAGAGAGATCTATGGAAAATCTGATAGATAACCTTCACAGAACCACCTGGTTCTGCCATATTGAACACCACAAGACAAAAGCTTTAATCTTCCTTTAGCACTAGCTGTCTTATCTCAGAGAGTTTTTCAGAAGATACTTCTTGTTCTTCATCCAAAGCGAGATCTCATTAAAATTCATCGCTTCAGGCCGAAAGCTAGAAGCAGATGTCAGAGATATTCTCGCAGTTGCCTTGGTTTATAGTCTAAAAATAAAGAGCAAGTGTTTGCATAGAGGCTTTGCCTGTAGTGTGCGTTTATAGTCATCATGATTAGAAAATGCTTCAAAATTCTTATTTGTGTCTCGGAACTGTTTTATCCTGGTTAGACAACAAACAGCATCAAAAAGGCTCCAGATAATTTCATCATCAAACTACAGCTCAAACAATACAGTATAGAATGAATTTAACCCTTTCTTGGCTACTGCTAGGTAAGTCATCAGAATCTTAATATCCTCTATTTGAACATAAAGCATAGAACATTACAGAACAGTAGAGGGTCTTTGGCCCACAATGTTGAACCGATCTTTCAACCCACTTTAAAGTCAATTTAGTTCTTCCCACCCACATAGCCCTCCATTTTTTACATTCATGTGCCTATCTAAGAGAATTTGCCTCCTGCAGAGCATTCTATACATCTATTACCTCGGACATCCCCCCATATAGTTTATTTCAATCACCTGAAAATTATGCCCCTTGTATTAGCCAATTCTACCCTGGGAAAAAAATCTCCAGTTATCCACTTGATCTATGCCTCTTATTATCTTGTACACCTCAATCAAGTCACCTTGCCCTCCTTCGCTTCAAAGAGAAAAGCCCCAGCTCACTCAACCTATCCTCATAAGATGTCTTCTCTCAGCTAGGCAGCATCCCGGTAAATCTCCTGCACAACCTCTCTAAACCTATCATGTCCTTCCAATAATGAGGTGAGCAGAAATGAATTTCAGATAAAGTTATTGTCTGAATATGGTGACACATTGTTCAGAATGGAGATCATAGAGTGAACCTCCAGGTTCCTGAGACTGATGTTGTGGATGGATCTTCTGCAAATGTCCATCCCTTGTGCAGTGCCACATACCTAGGAAAGCAAACGCTGGCATTGGAGAGCGTCCAAGTGAAGCTCACGAGAATAATCCCGGAAATGAAATAGTTGGGGTATGAGGAACATTTAGTGGCTCTGGGCCTATACTTGCTGGAGAAGGGGATTTCATTGAAACCAATCGAATATTGAAAGGGGCTCTGCCTGAAACACTGACTGGTTATTCCTCTCCATTGATGCTGCCTGACCTGCCGAGCTCCTCTAGCATTTTGTGTGTGCTGTACTGGATTTCCCGCATCTGCAGAGTCTCTTTTGTTTAGCTTCGTGAATGGCATAGATAGAGTGGACATAGGGAAGATGTTTCCAATAACGGAGGAGTCTAGGACCAACCAGCCTCAGAATTCAAGTACGTCCCTATTGAACAGAGATCAGGAGGAATTCCTTTAGCCAGAGAGTGATGACTCAATGGAATTCATTGCCTCAGAGGGCTGTGGAGGCAGGGTATTGGGTATATTGTGGGGCAGCACAGTAGCATAGTGGCTGGAACAATGCTTTACAGTACAGGTGACCTGGGTTCAATTCCCGTTGCTGCCTGGAAACAGTCTGTGTTCTCCCCATGACTGTGTGGGTTTCCTCCCACATTTCAAAGATGTACCAGTTGGTAGGTTAATTGGTTATTGTAAATTGTCTGATGATTGGGTTAGGATTAAATCGTGGGATTGCTGGGCAGGGTGGCTCAAAGGGCCAGAAGGGCCTATTCTGCACTGTATCTCAATAAATAAATAAAAAGATAAATTAATATTTAAATCAGAGGTTGATAGGTTCTTGACTAGTCCAGGTGTCAAAGGTTATGTAGAGAAAGCAGGAGAATGAGGTTGAGGGAGAAAATAAATCAGCCATGATGAGCCATGGTGGAGCAGACTCAATGGGCTGAATGGCCTAATTCAGTTCCTATTATCGTTCAAATAAAGGTTACTCTCCTGTGAGTTTTGGATCGTTTTTCAATCACTGTGTCGCCACCCACAGCTCCAATCTGCTAATTAAATTTGCTGACGACACTACACTGATTGGCTTAATCTCAAATAATAATGGGGCAGCCTACAGAGAGGAAATCATCACCCTGACACAGTGGTGTCAAGAGAACAACCTCTCCCTCAACGTCGCAAAAACAAACAGGAGGAATGGAGACAGTCTTTCACCTCAGACGGTTGAAGAAGTTTGGTATGGCCCAACCCAAGTTCTAAGAACTTTCTACAGGGGCACGATTGGCTGACTGGCTGCGTCACTGCCTGGTATGAGAACTGTACTTCCCTCAATCGCAGGGCTCTGCAGAGAGTGGTGTGGACAGCCCAGTGTACCTGTAGATGTGAACTTCCCACTATTCAGGACATTTACAGAGACAGGTGTGTAAAAAGGGCCCGAAGGATCATTGGAGACCCAAGTCACCCCAACCACAAACTATTCCAGCTGCTACCATCCGGGAAACAGTACCGCAGCATAAAAGCCAGGACCAACAGGCTCTGGGACAGCTTCTTCCACCAAGCCATCAGTCTGATTAGTTTATGCTGACACAACTGTATTTCTATGTTATATTGACTATCCTGTTGTACATAATATTTATTATAAATTACACATTGTACCTTTAGATGTAGATGTAACATAAAGATTTTTACTCCTCATGTATATGAAGGATGTAAGTAATAAAGTCAATTCAGTTCAATTCACTTTCATGTCCCCTGCTTTTCCCCCACTCTGGAGTGAGTGGGGTTTTTTGATGATGTTGACTGCTTTACCAAGGCAGTGGGAGGTGTGGACAGAGGCCATGAAGGGGAGGATCATTTTCATGATGGACTGGGCTTCATAGCTCATATCCTCTCACATCCTCATCTGTTCAAAGGGGAGCAACTCCTCTTTCTTCAGTCCGCCCACATTACTGAAGTTCCTCATCCCTGGCAGAGTTATCACTATCTACCAGTCACAATCTCAGAGTCCTAAACAAAAACACTGGAGCATTAAGTACCATAAAAGTGCTTCAAGGGGAATAAGAACCATTTCCCAGTTATCCGGCTTTGAAAAAGTTCAATGCCAAGCAAACTCAAGAATGTTGGATGGGTTGTGATGGAAACATCCTGTTCATTTCTCAAGAAATGTTTAATAATGAATGAGCTGAATTATTCAAGCCACCTGTGAAGGTTTACTCTGTATGTGTTGTATTTTCACTTTGTATATTTGTACTAGTGAATGGTAACCCACTCAAGCAAGTGTTTTGCATGGGAATGTGGTAAATAATAGATTAAAACAATCTGCATTGAATTTTCACTTGGCATGCGCTTTGTTACTAGCAGTCAGGGATAAAACCAGGACATGGGGAGGAGACTGCAGTGCCGGTAATTTGTAACAGTTATGATGTCTCCTAACATCATTCAATAAGCCTTTAATGCAGAATAGAAACTACCTTGTTCCTGCTCTTATACGAAGTCAATAGCTATCAAAGCTTGTGCCTTGAAGTACCTTTCTTGCATGATATGTTATACAAAGCTAGCTTTCTTCATAGCTCACTAGAGAGACGACATGCTTCAGTGTCTACCTACACAGGATGATGTGCAAGCCAACAGTTACATATTCTTGAGTATAATGAAGCCTACCACATTGCCTTCACTACTGGGACTCAGCAGTACTTTCACCTTTCCATCCATGGTTTGTCAGTTCAAATCCCATGAGAGGCTTAAAATGAAACACACAAACACTAGTGCGTGCGCACACACATACACACACACACACACACACACACACACATACAAATGCATATATAAACACACGGCACACACACGTGCACACACACACAAACTCTCGCACGCACACACGTATACAGACTCATGCACACACACTTGCACGCATACAAACTCATGCACACATAGACACACACACCACACACACAAACACATACACGCTTACAAATGCACACGCAAACACAAGAGATTCTGCAGATGCTGGAAATCCAGAGTAACACAAACAAAATACTGGAGGAACTCAGCAGGTCAGGCAGCATCTACGGAGAGGAATGAATAATCAATGTTTCAGGCTAAGACCCTTCATCAGGACTAGAAAAGAAGGGGGAAGGATCCAGAATAAGAAGTGGGGGAAGGGTAGCAGTACGAGATAACCGGTCATAGGTGAGACCAAGTGAGGGGGAAGGTGGGTGGATGAAATGAACATCTGGGGCATGAACGATGGAAGAGGTTAAGGGCTGAAGCAGAAGGAATTGGATAGGAGAGGAGAGTGGTCCATGGGAGAAAGGGAAGGAGGAAGGGAACCAAAGGGAGATGAGGGGCAGGGGAGGAGAAGAGAAGGGGTGACAGTGGAACCAGAATGGGGAATGGAAAACAAGAAAAGGGAGAGGTGGGAGAAATTACTGGAAATTAGAGATATTGATGCTCATGCCATCAGGCTGGTCCAACGTCATTCAGAAATGGCTTATCATAAACACAAGAGATCCTACATCCGCTGGAAAACACAAAATGCCAGACAAACTCAGCAGATTAGCTAGTATTTATAGAGAGGAATAAACATTTGACATTTTGAGCTGAGACCCTTTATCAGGCTTGGAAAGGAAAAGGGCAGAAGCCAGAATAAGAAGTTGGGGGGAGGGGTAGGTGATAGGTGATTTTCTGAGACGTTCAGATTTCTCTCATGCTGGTGCATGCAATCAATATTAGTGCGCATGTTGGGCTGTGTGCTTGGCCACTCTGCATCCTCTGTTGTTTCCACCTTCGTGTTGAGTCAGATCCACACAATGCAGCTGAACCAACTCGGAAAACCTGGGTGTAACAGATCTTCCGAAATAAAATAGATTTGATCTTGCACAAAATGATAGGACAGCATTAAATGCTACATGCAGAGATCTTGACAAAGGGCAGAGATTTCCTGCCTGCAATTTCCAGTGTCCGCTGACCGCTCACGGTGAATCGCTCCCTGCTGCATATTGATTAGTTCAGCTCCGAAGCAGAGATTAGATCACTTTCACACTGCTGGGCACCGCACTCTCTCCAACAGTCACATCGTTTTTTTGTATAGAATATTTTATACATTGCACTGTTCTGCTGCCACAAAACAACACATTTCACAACATATGTCCGTGACAATAAACCTGATTCTGATTCATCAATACTGACAAAATTGCAGTTGTACATAAAACAGTTAGAAATATTCTTTATTGGGAAGGCTGGAGCTGACATTGTTTGTTGACTCTGTTTGGCTCAGTTACTCCATCCGTCCACTGAAAATACCAGGGATATTTAGAGGCGGATTTTGATAAATGCTTGCTGACAGTGTAGAATGAATCTCATAATGCTTGCTGTGTCATTAGGATTCCTGAAGGTTCTGTTATAAATTTAGCATCTGGTGCATGGACAGTTTTATTCTAAGGTGTGACAAATGAAATGTAAAACTTTTGATGCATCTCACACCTCTGGGCCAAGTCTGCCTTTAGCTATAAGTGCTTTTTTTTTAAAGTTAGATGAGCACACTGTGCAGATAATTCGGAATATTGCTTAGACTGAGACAGCAACAGAAGTGGGGCGGCCAGCATACAGAACCCAGGTGTAATGCAACCTTGGAAAGATTGACAGTCTCTGAATTAGCCTTTATCATTTTGTAGGCTGGGATTAAACAGCACTTGGTAGTATTTATAAACACAAGAGATTTTGCAGATGCAGGATAATCCAGAGCAACACACACAAAATGCTGGTGGGACGCAGTAAGTCAGGCAGCATTTCTGGAGAGGAAAAAAGAGTTGACGTTTCAGGCAGGGGCTCTGCATCAGGACTGGAAAGGAAGGAGGAAGAAGGTGGGGACAGGGGGAAGGAATACAAGCTGGCAGGCGATAGGAGAGACCAGGTGAGGGGGAAAGTGAGTAGGTAGGGGAGAGGATATGAAGCTGAGAGGTGATAGGGTGAAGAAGAAGAAACATAGAAATATAGAAACATAGAAAATAGGTGCAGGAGTAGGCCATTCGGCCCTTCGAGCCTGCACCGCCATTTATTATGATCATGGCTGATCATCCAACTCAGAACCCCGCCCCAGCCTTCCCTCCATACCCCCTGATCCCCGTAGCCACAAGGGCCATATCTAACTCCCTCTTAAATATAGCCAATGAACTGGCCTCAACTGTTTCCTGTGGCAGAGAATTCCACAGATTCACCACTCTCTGTGTGAAGAAGTTTTTCCTAATCTCGGTCCCAAAAGGCTTCCCCTTTATAGAAATCTGATAGGAGAGGAGATTTGACCATGGGAGAAAGGGAAAGAGGAGGGGCACCAAAGGGAGGTGATGTGTGGATGAGGAGAAGGGAAGGGGTAAGAGTGGTCTAGAATGTGAGGTGGAAAAATAAAGATGAGATAGTTAAACATTCATGCCATCAGGATGGAGGCTACAAGGACGGAAAATCAGGTGTTGGTCTTCCAGAGTGGCATCATCTTGGCAGTACAGGAGGCCATAGGAGAACATGTCAGAGTGGGAGTGGGAAGTAAAATTAAAATGGGTGGCCACCTGCAAATCCCATCTCTTGTGGTGGACAGAGCGAAGATAGAATTCACGCTGCATAGAGTAGCAACTTTCCAAATCACAATTGGCAAAGCTGATGACAATCTGGTATAATGTTGGAAATACTCAGCATGCCAGGCAGCATCTGTGCAATAGCACTCAGAGTTAAAACTGAGCTGTGAAAGTTCATCAGACTGAAATATTACCTCTGCTCTTCTCTCCATTTGTTACCCTTTTCACATGTTCAAAAACATTGGGCCTCCTTGCAGGTTCAGTGTCACGGTCCCGACCGTTAATTCCCCATTTTCTCCTAATTTCCTTTGATGGCAGCAGACCTGGTTTCCTTTCTTTCTTTGTTAATCTTTTTATTGATTTTGAGAAAACATATATAGAGACAAGGGGAGAATTATCTCAAATATATATCAGCAACAATATAAGCAAAAGATAAAATAGATATTATCATAATCATAGTAGTAATAAGCAAATATGTAATATATAATTTAAAAAAAAGGACAGCTAATTCTCCTCTTATCAATTCATAAAGAGAGGAAAAAAACTTCAAATTTAAAATAGAGAAAAAAACCCTACACTAAAAAAAGAGGGAAAAAAAGGGGACTGGGCAGTCCACTCGGAGAATACAACCAAGAAAAAAGGAAAGACTTTCTGATCAAATCTAAAACTTCAAAAAAGTGAAATAATTGGAAGAATAATAAATCAAATCGGATGAAAATATAAAATAAAAGGTCACCATATTTGCTCAAATTTAAAGGATGTATCAAATGTCCGACTTCTTATTTTCTCTAAACTTAAACAGGATATAATGGAGGAAAGCCAAAAAAAAAGACAGTAGGTGGATTAGAATCCTTCCACTTCAATAAAATGGCTCTCCAAGCCAATAAAGTCGAAAAGGCTATCATACGTTGAGCGGAAACTGGACTATTTCCTGCTTCCGATGGGATAATCCCAAAAATTGCCTTTATTAAATTAGGTTGTAAATCAAGATCCAAGACTTTTGATAGCATTTTAAAAACATCTCTCCAAAATTTATCTAGCTTTATACAAGACCAAAACATATGAGTTAAAGTAGCCAACTCAATATTACATCTGTCACAAATGGGACCTGGTTTTCATCAAGACATGCAGCATAAGAACCCCAGCTTTGCACCCACTAGTTGCCAGATCGTTGGTTTTGTCAGTGTGGTAATTAACGCTTCCCGGCTGCATAGGATTGTGTGTTCTAAGTTTTACTTCAGTACCAAGATTTACCTTTGTAACTCCGTCTCTTTCATGGTCCAGTCCTTGAAGTCCAGATTCCAGTTCACGGTCCGGTCCATCATTTCTTATTCCAGGTTTCTTGGTTTTCCCTTTTTTCTGTTGGGTGCTCTAACTGAGGCAGCTGATTCACATTTTGGCCTGGCTACATAAATAGCTCCTTGGTTCAGCTTCAGTTGCTAGATTGTTTCTGTCCAAACACCTTCCTCCTGAAGTCTTGCCCTGCAACCAACGCCTGAAGCCTTGCCTTGCCTGCACTGCTGTCAAGTTCAACCGCCAGAGCAAGATAAGGAAGTGTCTATTGTTGTTTTTAACTGTCTCTGTGTCCACACCTTTGTTAGGTAGGTCTGGCTGTTTGCCGCTACCTAGTGTTATGATCTGTCTCTGTATCCACGCCTTTGCTAGGTAGGTCTGGCTGTTTGCGGCTACCTAGTGTTGGGATCTGTCTCTATGTCCACGCTTTCATTAGGTAGGTCCTGCCGTTTGCCACTACCTTGTGTTCGGAACCGTCTCTTTGTGCCCTTGCCTCTGCTGGGTAGGTCTGGCTGTTTGCCGCTACCTTGAGTGAAGATCTGTCTGTCAGTGTTCTGTGTATGAGTCCTGGCCCTACATCCTGTTTCCAAGGAAGGGTCCCGGCTCTGTGTTCCATTTCCTGGCTCTCCCTCGACCAAGGCTCTGCATTCCTGGTTCTCCCTTGACCAAATCAAGGCTTCGTGTTCCTGTCCTGTCCTGGCCTTGTTCTGTCCTGTACCCTTGCCTCAAGGAACCCAAGACCTCGTCATGTCCTTTCCTCGAGGAACCCAAGCCATGTCCAGTCCTTTAGCCAGGTCATGTCCTCGCCTAGTTCTGGGGTCCGAGCCCGAGTCAAGACCCAGGTTCTGGGTTCTTTTAAAAATGCAAACAACAGGAATTCTGCAGATGCTGGAAATTCAAGCAACACACATCAAAATTGCTGGTAAACACAGCAGGCCAGGCAACATCTCTAGGAGGAGGTTAAGTCGACATTTCAGGCCGCGACCCTTCGTCCTGACGAAGGGTCTCGGCCTGAAACGTCGACTGTACCTCCTCCTAGAGATGCTGCCTTGGCCTGCTGCGTTTACCAGCAATTTTGATGTGTGTTTCTGGGTTCTTGTCCAGTCTCCAGCTCGGAGTCCAAGCCCAGACCCCTAGTTCCCAGTTCCTTGTCCTGGTCCCGCTTTCCTAGTCAATGTCCTTGCCCAAGCCTGTGTTCTTGTCTCAGCTTCTAGTCTGCATCCAGTCATGTCCCTAACCAAATTAGCCAGAGAAAGTGGCTCACCTGAGGACTGGGAGAAATTCAGAGTTCAGCAGAGGAGGACAAAGGGCTTAATTAGGAAGGGGAAAAAAGATTATGAGAGAAAACTGGCAGAGAACATAAAAACGGACTGTAAAAGCTTTTATAGATATGTAAAAAGGAAAAGACTGATAAAGACAAATGTAGGTCCCCTGCAAACAGAAACAGGTGAATTGATTATGGGGAGCAAGGACATGGCAGACCAATTGAATAATTACTTTGGTTCTGTCTTCACTAAGGAGGACATAAATAATCTTCCAGAAATAGTAAGGGACAGAGGGTCCAGTGAGATGGAGGAACTGAGCGAAATACATGTTAGTAGGGAAGTGGTGTTAGGTAAATTGAAGGGATTGAAGGCAGATAAATCCCCAGGGCCAGATGGTCTGCATCCCAGAGTGCTTAAGGAAGTGGCCCAAGAAATAGTGGATGCATTAGTGATAATTTTTCAAAACTCGTTAGATTCTGGACTAGTTCCTGAGGATTGGAGGGTGGCTAATGTAACCCCACTTTTTAAAAAAGGAGGGAGAGAGAAACCGGGGAATTATAGGCCGGTTAGCCTAACGTCGGTGGTGGGGAAACTGCTGGAGTCAGTTATCAAGGATGTGATAACAGCACATTTGGAAAGCGGTGAAATGATCGGACAAAGTCAGCATGGATTTGTGAAAGGAAAATCATGTCTGACGAATCTCATAGAATTTTTTGAGGATGTAACTAGTAGAGTGGATAGGGGAGAACCAGTGGATGTGGTATATTTGGATTTTCAAAAGGCTTTTGACAAGGTCCCACACAGGAGATTAGTGTGCAAACTTAAAGCACACTTAAAGGTATTGGGGGTAAGGTATTGGTGTGGGTGGAGAATTGGTTAGCAGACAGGAAGCAAAGAGTGGGAATAAACGGGACCTTTTCAGAATGGCAGGCGGTGACTAGTGGGGTACCGCAAGGCTCAGTGCTGGGACCCCAGTTGTTTACAATATATATTAATGACTTGGATGAGGGAATTAAATGCAGCATCTCCAAGTTTGCGGATGACACAAAGCTGGGTGGCAGTGTTAGCAGTGAGGAGGATGCTAAGAGGATGCAGGGTGACTTGGATAGGTTGGGTGAGTGGGCAAACTCATGGCAGATGCAATTTAATGTGGATAAATGTGAAGTTATCCACTTTGGTGGCAAAAATAGGAAAACAGATTATTATCTGAATGGTGGCCGATTAGGAAAAGGGGAGGTGCAACGAGACCTGGGTGTCATTATACACCAGTCATTGAAAGTGGGCATGCAGGTACAGCAGGCGGTGAAAAAGGCGAACGGTATGCTGGCATTTATAGCGAGAGGATTCGAGTACAGGAGCAGGGAGGTACTACTGCAGTTGTACAAGGCCTTGGTGAGACCACACCTGGAGTATTGTGTTGAGTTTTGGTCTCCTAATCTGAGGAAAGACATCTTTGCCATAGAGGGAGTACAAAGAAGGTTCACCAGATTGATTCCTGGGATGGCAGGTCTTTCATATGAAGAAAGACTGGATGAACTGGGCTTGTACTCGTTGGAATTTAGAAGATTGAGGGGGGATCTGATTGAAACGTATAAGATCCTAAAGGGATTGGACAGGCTAGATGCGGGAAGATTGTTCCCGATGTTGGGGAGGTCTAGAACGAGGGGTCACAGTTTGAGGATAGAGGGGAAGCCTTTTAGGACCGAGGTTAGGAAAAACTTCTTCACACAGAGAGTGGTGAATCTGTGGAATTCTCTGCCACAGCAAACTGTTGAGGCCAGTTCATTAGCTATGTTTAAAAGGAAGTTAGATATGGCCCTTGTGGCTACAGGGGTCAGGGGGTATGGAGGGAAGGCTGGGTTCTGAGTTGGATGATCAGCCATGATCATAATAAATGGCGGTGCAGGCTCGAAGGGCCGAATGGCCTACTCCTGCACCTATTTTCTATGTTTCTATGTTTCTAACTCTAGTCTCTAGTCCTGTCCTGTTCCTAGTACTTCAGTGTCTGTGTCTTGCATTTGGGTCTGCTCCCAGCGCCCCCCGCCATGTGACAGTCTCTCAGGGCTAAGGAAAGTTTTGTCTGCCGCTTCCCCTTCGACGCTCCGTGTCAAGATAAGTTCTGCCTGCCTCCTGCTTTCCTGCACTTACTCCTGTTTGCCATTCAATACTCACACCAGCGTCTGCATCCTAACTGAATCACCATGCCTGTGTCCTGCGTTTGGGTTTGCCTCATTCGTTGCAACATTCAGATCCAAATTAGTTTATCAAATGTACACTCAGGGGTCACTTTACTTGTGGCACTGATTGTATGTTCATGGTCTTCTGCAGCTATAGCCCATCCACTTCAGAGTTCAACACGTGTGCTTTCAGAGATGCTCTTCCACACACCACGGTAATGCATGGTTATTTAAGTTACTGTCACCTTCCTGTCAGCCTGAACTTCTCTGGCCATTCCCCTCTGACCTCTCTCATTAATGAAGCTGTTCACTGGATTTTTTTTAGGTTGCTACACCACTTTCTGTAAACTCTGGAGAATGTTGTGCACGAAAATCCCAAGAAATCAGAAGTTTCTGAGATACCCCACCTGGAACCAACAATCATTCCATGGTCAAGGTCACTTACCTCACATTTCTTCCCCATTCTGATGTTTAGTCTAAACAACTGAACCTCTTGGCCATGTCTGCATTTTTTTATGTATTGAGTTGCTGCCCATGATTGGCTGATTAGGTATTTGTATTATTGAGTGGGTGCACAAGTGTACCTAATAATAGTGTGGTATATAAACACTGAGGTAACAGTGAGGTATTGTAACAGTGTGGTATAATCTTAAAGTAGTTACCCTGTAATCTCTCCCTCCACTGGTTAACGTTTGTTTGAGGAACACTAATATCTCTGGACAACATCAGGCACACCTCCAGATTCTGAGGCACAGCCATGTGGTTTCATCCAGCAGTGATTAGGTGCTTGATATCACAATTCATTAACTAATGCACTGTGCCAAGCGAGCAGGGCTATTATAACTGATCACACTGATTCCAGTGGTAATCCGATGTCCCATTTTCCTCTCTTTGACCGCTCTTGCATCTAATCTCTGCTCGATTAATAGCTATTTTGAATGTAAATCCACTATTCCCCTTTGGCTATTTAGTTTAATAATTATGATTACTGTGTTATTAAAATTAAGATCCTTGTATTGGGTATATCCAAGAGCGCTAGGCCATTGACAACAAGCCCCATGATACCACAAGTAAAGGAAGAATAATAAATACCATGTCCAGAAAAAGCAAGGCAAAAATAACAACATGGAAATTATTGGGTGATGCTGTGGGAGGTGAGATACATCTGTAATTCTACATTCAGGAAGAGAGACCTCTGTAGGAATGTAAAACTTTTCGGTAATTTCTCCCCCCTCCCCCTTCATTAGCCAGCCCTGATAGGGGTCTCAACCCAAAACATCAACTGTTTATTCCTTTCCATAGATGCTGCTTGCTGAGTTACTCTGGCATTTTAAGACCATAAGACATAGGTACAGAATTAGGCCATTCAGCCCATCTCCACCATTCTATCATGGCTGATCTCAGATCCTACTCAACCCCATGCACCTGACTTCTAGCCATAACCTTTGATTCCCTGATCAATCAGGAAACTATCTATTTTCACTGTAAATATACCCACGGTCTTGGCCTCCACAGCTGTCTGTGGCAGAGCATTCCACAGATTTACTACTCTCTGGCTAAAAAAAAATACCTCCTTACCTCTTTTCTAAAGGGTTGTCCCTCAGTTATGAGGCTATAACCCCTAGTTCTGGACAGACCCACCATAGGAAACATTCTCTCCACATCCACCTTATCTAGTCCTTTCAACATTCAGTAGGTTTTTATGAGATCTTCTCCGCATTGTTCTAAACTCCTGTGAGCACAGGCCCAAAGCTGCCAAACGTTTCTCATTTGTTAACCCTTTCATTCCTGGAATCATCTTGTGAACCTCCTCTGGACTCCCTCAAATGACAACACATCCTTTCTGAGACACGGGGCTTAAAATTGTCAAAATGTGTGGCCTGACTGGCGTCTTATAAAGCCTCAGCATTATCTCCTTGATTTTATATTCTATTCCCCTTGAAATGAAAGCCAGTATTGCATTTGCCGCCTTTTCCACAGACTCAACCTAGAAATTAACCTTCTGGGAGTCTTGCACAAGGACTTCTGAAATTGCATTGCTTCCTCAACACTACCTACCCCTTCCACCTACCTACAAACTTTGCCACAAAGCCATCAATTCCATTATCTAAGTCACTGACAAACAATGTGAAAATTAGCGGTCCCAATACTGACCCCCTAAGGAACACCACTAGTCACTGGCAGCCAACCAGAAAAAGCCCCCTTTATTCCCACTCGCTGCCTCCTGTCTGTCAGCCATTCGTCTATCCATACAGGACAATAGACATCTCTTTCTGTTCAAGCTGTGTGTTACTCTTAAATGTTGCAATCAAGTTTTATGTCTTGCCCTGTACTACTTCTGTAAAACAACAAATTTCTTGACATAAAATTAAGGATAATAAATCTGATTCTGAGAGCATTCAGGGTACTGGAGTAAATTCTAACTGTTGTTGTGGGAATCAAACTTGAAACTCTAGGTCTCTCAAGTTTCTGACTGATGAAATCAGTAGCACAGTAACACACCACACCTGCAGGCTCTTTACTCAGTGCACTGACTCAGTGAGGAAGGAATCACTCAAGATAAAAATTAAAATTCAAAGCAAACTTATTATCTGTCACCAAATACTACCTGGAGATTCATTTTCTTACAGGCATTCACAGTAGAACAGAGAACTACCATAGAACCATTGAAAAAAGCTACACACAAAGACTGATAAACAACTAATGTGCAAAAGCAGACAAACCATGCAAATAATTTAAAAAATGTAAATAAATAGTACTGAGAACATGAGTTATTGGATCCTTGAAACAGTCTGTAGGTTGTGAATTCAATTCAGAATTAAGGTGTGTCAGGTTGTCTTTGCCGGTTCAGGAGCCTGATGGTTAAAGGGTAATAACTGTTGCTTAACCTGGGACCTAAGGCTCCCACACTTCCTCCCTGATAGCAGAGAAGAGAGCAAGGCCTGGGTGGTGAGAGTTTGGATGAGGGATGGTGCTTTCTGACCAGGTCATAATGCAACCAGTCAGGATGTTCTCCACCATGCATCAACACAAGTTTAATTTTAGATGCCATGCCAGATCTCCGCACACTTCTAAGACAGTAGAGATCAAGAATGAACTTTGCTTTGTGAACATGGAAAAAGCCGGTCATGTGAAACTCTTCCAGAAGTAGAATGAATCCAAAGGATTGATCAAACAGCTCGATCCCAGAAAAAGGTTGGGATCAAGCCTTTCGATATCACAATATCATGAAGAATCACACCCACCCTGTTTATGGACTGTTTGTCCCACTGCCATCTGGGAAGAGACTACACAGCGTCCAAACCAGGATCACCGGAGTCAACAATCGTTACTTCCCCAAGCAGTCAGGCTGACCAGCTCCGCCACCCACCACCAATACATATGCATCAGCCACTCCTCTCCGCAGCCCCTCAGCACTCTTCATCCACCCACGTACTGCCACTTCACACGAGCATTCCACACCTCCTACCTACATTGACACGGTCACTGTCCTACTGTGTTTCCATATGCCCTGCTGTTACCTAGAATTCCTCTTGCCCAAAGTTGCTTGTTCAGTTTATCTTTTTTTGTCTGCGTCAACCTAAATACTCCTGCACCTAGTGTTACTTTATGTACAGACTACATTCAGTGGCCACTTTATTAGGTACAGGAGTGTGGTCCTCTCCTGCTATAGCTCATACGCTTAAAGGTTTGACATGTTGTGCATTCAAATATGCTCTTCTGTGCACTACTACTACTGTAGTGCATGGTTATTGAGTTACTATTGCCTTCCTGTCAGTTCGAACTAGTCTGGCCATTCTCCTCTGACCTCTTGCATTAACAAAATGCTCACTGGATGTTATTTTGTTTTTTTTTTGCAGCATTTTCTGTAAACTTTAGAGACTGTGTGCATGGAAATCTCAGAAGATCATCACTTTCTGAGATGCTCAAACCAACCCATCTGGAACCAACAAACATTCAACAGTCGAAGTCATTCAGATCCCATTCCTTCCCCCATTCCGATGCTTTATTTGAACAACAACTGAAACTCTTAACAATGTCAGCATGCTTTCATGCATTGAGTTGCTGCCACATGATTGGCTGATGGAGGTGTGGCCACTGAGTGTAACATCACTTCCTGTAGATACAATCAGTCAATGAATATAAGCTAAACTTATGTATAGACAGCCTCATTCAAACAGTTACTTGTACGTCGTGTTTTATAGGATTACTTTTATCTTTTTGTGCTTGTTTTTTCCTTCATGCTTATTGTGTGTTTTTAATGCTGCATTCGATCCAGAGTAACAATCGTTCAATTCTCCTTTATACTCACATACTAAAGAATGACAATGAACAATTTTCAGTCTTGAACCTTATTTGTTCTTGTTTACCTTCCTTCATCTCTTACATCTAGAAAGACCGTCCAGGAGGCCGTCAAGGTCAGAGGCCAGAGCAAGATACAAGATGAGGTTTGACCAGTTTAAGTGCTGGGCTGAATTGGAAAGGCCAGGGTGTCAGGTCTAGAGGCAAGGGATGGGCTGGTGTTCAGCTCACTGCTGTGCGAGCTCTACTTGCCTCTGCATTGAACTGAGTCTGTGGCCTGCAAATAACAGGCTCCTGGATCGGCTATGACTGGCTTCATGGCTGTGTGTATACTTTGGTGAACTTCAATTCTGAATGTCATTTGTTTATTTTTATTGTTTGCAGGATGTTTTTTTTGCACATTGGGTGTTTGACAGTCTTTTTTTTAATGGGTTTCTTTGTTTTTTTTGGCTGCCTATAAGAAGATGAATCTCAAGGTTGTATATAGTGTAAGTACATACTTTGGTAATGAATATACTTTGAACTTTAAACTATCCTTGAAAACAAATGTAGCCCCCCGGCCAACCTCAGGGTCACTCGGCTCGCTGTCGTCCAGGGAAACAGCCCTTGGCCCCGCTAAACTGGGTAATAGATTCTGTGGATGCTGTGTGATGTACCCCACCCCACCCAAATAACAGACAATACACTAGATACCATTAAATGATTTACAGTTTATAGATATTACTGGAACTATATAATTAAGAGAGAATAAAATATAAAAGGAAAATAAAAGGCGCCACACTTATCAAAGTTCAATCTCTTCGTGCACAAATAGTTGGAGCTCAGGACCCTTCTTCTTCACCCTGCGACCCCTCGGACCACCTCGACCGGCCGCCTGGAACCAACAACGGTGGTCGACCAGATGCTCCACCTGAGTCCATCTTCATCTCCTTGCCGAATGCCCTCCTCGGGGTCCGACCCCGTTTGCGGACATCACAGCACCTGGTCCATCCTCTGTCTCTCTCTCCCGCCTTCTGCCTCCCAAAACCTCGCGCATACAGTCTCTTACAGACACCCCACAGGCATAGCAACTAACCCAATTGGTTCATTTGTCCTCTTATCATTAGATAATCCAAAACAAAACTGCCAGCGCAAGAACTTTCTCAGCGTTTAACATAACAAAGAAGCATTCCCAAGTATAACATAAAAAAGAAGCCATTTTAATTAGCCTACACAGTAACATAAAAGACGAAACCCCCTTACACAAAGATAGCAGAAATATATGAAAGAAGAAGATACTGAATGCTGCACATTCATTTCAGATTTACTTATCACATGTGCATGGAAACATACAGCAAAGTGCGTCATTTGCGTTAACAACCAACACACCCAAGGATGAGCTGGGAGCAGCTCACAAGTGACACCACATATTCTAGCACAAACATAACATGCCCACAATGTCTGGCAGAACAAGACAAACAGCAACAAAAAAACAGGAAAGGTTAGGCTGATCTTGGAGTAGGCTAGAGCAGAGGTCCCCAACCTTTTTTGCACCGCGGACTGGTTTAATATCGACAATATTCTTACGGACCGGCCGACCTGGGTGGCGGGGTGGTGGGTAGGGTTGCCAACGGACAAGAGTAGCAGTCAAATATGTTGTGTTTACCCAGAAAAAGACTACAATGATCATGAAGCCTTGCGCGGGCACCAGTGCGCATGCGTGTACCTGCCGATATTTTTTTCCCTGCAAATCCTTTTTGGCAGTTCCGTTCGGGGGGGGGGATTAATCACGACTGGAATATAGGTGATAAGTGGCTAATACACTCAATTTCGTTTCTAAAAGGGTTTATCTAACCAATTTAATATTAAACACACAACACATATTTTCCTCGCATGAATGTAGTGATACGTTAATTATCAGGGGAGGACAGGGGAGCTTGAAGTAAGTATTGAACGAACTTCCAGTAGAAATGGTAGAGGCAAGTTCAATATTATCATTTATAGAAAAATTGGATAGGTATATGGACAGGAAAGGAATGGAGGGTTATGGGCTGAGTGCAGGTCGGTGGGACTAAGTGAGAGTAGCGTTCGTCACGGACTAGAAGGGCCGAGATGGCCTATTTCCATGCTGTAATTATTATATGGTTATATAAGTCACTTATAAGTCAATAGCATCATAACATTTTAAGAAACGTTTGGATATTAAACACACAGCACATATTTTCCCCGTATGAACATATAAAATCATTGCAACACACCAATATCGCTGAGTCAGTGGGAGCTCTGGGCTTGTTTCCCTACAACAACACAGTCTTATCGAGGGGTGATGGGAGGCAGCGATACTCGAAGGGAGTTCCTTATGTCCAGTCTATTCCGCAATTTAGTTTCCTTCATTGCAGAAAACTCCGCTTCTCAGAAAAATGTTGGAAATGGAAGCAACATTTTCAGTGCTTTTGTGGCTATCTCAGGATATTTAGCCTTGACTTTGATCCAGAATGCCGGCAGAGTTGTTATGACAAACACACTTCTCAGCCCGCTGTCATTTGCAAGCTCGAGGAGTTGATCTCCTTCCCGCGCTGACATGGATGACTTTGCGTGGGTAATGACCTCGCGTGCATTCAAGCTCAACAGTGGGCGTGACAGGGAATGAGGAAAGGTGCAGCTGACTCATATCGTTTCCTCGCGGCCCGGTAGCGTGTGCTTTGTTGCCGGTGGTTGGGGATCGCTGGTCTAAAGAATTGGCACAACATTGTGGGCAGAAAGTACTTTGCTGTACTTTGCTGTAATGTTTTATGTTCTGTGTTGAAAAGAAAACAACAGCAAGACAAGCCAATTGGAGTTTATAAAACAAAGAAATCAGCAGATTTGGGATAAGTAAGATTCGTCAATGTGGGGTCACTAAAATCAGTAGTAATCCAACATTTCTACAAACGTTTGTAGATTCCAGTGAAGGAATATAAAATATTTGAGTTCATAGGAGATAAAAGTCAAGGCTATTTATATGGCTGAGATGCCAAACCATTAAGTTGAGCTGAGTTGATACTTTAAAGACTACAATGAGCACACGTTATGGTTCATGATTGACATTAGATTACAGGTTTAGTTGCTTTGTGAACAACGCACTCATATGAAAGAATTGAAAATTCTAGGATTTGAAAAGCGCATTAATTGCAGGTATTGGAAGAATTCCCACCTAAACCATTCATTGTCATCTCCTGCAGTCACCCATCACGTAAACAATAGGATGTATCTGCCAAAAATGGCTCATGGCATTCGTAGCATTCACAAATCCACCACCCTGAATGCCGCTTTCATAAGATATCGAGCGATTTCGTGTTCATGTGTAAGTTTCCTACCCAGCTCTACTCATTGCGTTCCAAAAATAATTCTCTATATGAAAGCATTCAGGTTGTCTTAAGAGCTTGGAAGTGTTCTACATAAATTCAAACCAGCTCAGAACTGTTATAATTGTTTTGATGTACACAATAACTATTGACAGCAGATGCAAAATACTGTAGATACTGGAAATCTGAAACAAAATTGGAGCAGGCTATAAATATGCAGCCAGTCAGACAATATCTGCAGAGAAAGAACCAGACAGGGTTCGAGTTCAAGTTCGGGCTTATTGTCAACTGGCTGAAAATATATACAACCAAGCGAACCAACATTTCTCTGGACCATGGTGCACCCACAATACATGTATCACACATAGTATTTAAAACAAAAATATTACCACAAATAAGTTTACAAGAAGAACACAATTATATAAAAAGGAACATAGTTAATTTTAGTGCAAAGTGATCAATGTGGCCATAGTGTTGCTGAACTCTAAAAATGACAAAGTCAATGGGGGCAGCCAGCAAGTGTTGCCATACTTCCGGCTTCAACATACTTTTGCAATGTGGAAGGAAACTAGAGCACACAGAAGAAGCCGAAAGGGTTATGGGGAGAACGTGCAAACTCCTTATAGACAGCGGTGGAACTGAACTGGGTCACTAGCGCTGTAATAGAGTTATAGTAACTGCTGCAATCCCACACCATACACATCAATGATCCATGTAATGTACAGCTTAATCAGAATCATATTTATTATCACTGATTCGTTGTTTTGTGGCAGCAGTACAGTGCAAAGACATAAAAATTGCTAGAAATTCCAAAAATAAATAGTGAGAAAAAAAAGGAATAACAATGGTTCATGGTATCAGGAACCATTCACAAATCTGATGATGGAGAAGAAGCTTTTCTTGAATCATTGAGTGTGGGTCTTCAGTCTCCCATACATCCTCTTCAGAGGTAGTAATGAGAAGAGAACATACCATGGATGGTGAGACTTAAATGATCTTCTAACTTCCAGTAATTTCTCACTCCTCTCCTTTCTCTTTTTCCATTTCCCATTCTAACTTCTCTCTTAACCCTCTCTTCTCACCTTCTCCACTGTTCTCTACTACCAGACTCCTTCAGCCCCTTATTCTTCCACCTATCACCTCCTAGCCCCTGCTTTCTTATTCTGGCTTTTTCCCCCTTCCTTTCCAGTCCTCATGAAGGGCCATAGCCTGAAACATCAAATACTTATTCCACTCCATAGAACCTGCCTGGGCTCTGAGTTGCTTTAACATTTTGTGTTTGTTACAAATATAGAATACCAGTTCGGAGGAATTTCGCAAAGCTCACTGTTTCACCTGGATAGAGGGTGAAAGACAATTTCAGATTTCTGGCATCCAACCGTGTTTTCCATTTGCCCTGTGTCACCTGCTCCTTCCAAGCATGCTGTACCGACCATATGTCATTTTGCAATTAAGTCATACCCTGCATCTCTAAGTATTATTCTCATGGAGATAAAGCTAATTTGCATTTGAATGATGCAAATCTTAAGAAACAACAGGCATTCAATTCTTTTCTTTGTTTCAGCCCAAAGGTATTGTTAAGCAGGACATGGAGCCTGTGTGCATGCGTTTCCATCAGGGTTAGAGTGCATTAGGGGAGTGGGGAGAAGCAGATAGTGGCAGAGATGGAAAGAAATGCTGCAGAAACTGTTTAGGGGACTTTATGACACCCAGCCATTCTTGCATTTTTGTTTAATTCAATAATTCTGAAGAAAGACAAAATAATATTTCTGCCAAATGTAATTTTCTGCACCGAGTTTCCTGTTTCTGAGTTAAATGATTTTCTCAGTATGAAGCCTGGAACTAATTTAAAGATTTGGATTAAGAAGGGAAAGATCCAGACGGCGTTTGTCACAGAATGCAATGGAAGTCCAACCTCCCAACCCAGACTGTGATTATTTCTGCTGCTTCCCCGAGAGAAATTTGGCAAAAGCTTAATGCAATAGTTACTGTATATGTTGTGTTAATGAAGAGACAAGTATATTCAAGTTTTTCAAGTTTATTGTCATGTGCATAAATACCAATAAATGCTATGAAATTAGCTTTCTTTGCATCAGCAGCACAGTACATCACAGACATAAATTACATAAACTTAAATTAACCTAAATTAAACATAAATTCATGACACGATAAACAAAAATAATGACATTAGTGCAAGTAGAGAGAAGTAAATTCCAAAGTAGAGTTAGATTTTATTTTGACAAGAAGCTTGTATTGGCACAGCGGGGTAGCAAAGAGACTTGCAAGGACAGAACAACTGCATGAAGTGGTGAAAAGTACATTGTGAGATGCTTGACACAAGAAATTCTGCAGACACTGGAAATCTTGAGCAACACACACAAACTGCCAGAGGAACTCAGCAGGTCAGGCAGAATCTATAGAGAGGAATAACCTACTGATGTTTTGGGCCAAGATCCTTCATCAGACTTGGAAAGGAGATGGCAGTAGCCAGAATAAGTGGAGGGAGCTGGAGAAGTACAAATCGGCTGATGACAGGTTAAACCAGATCAGGGGGGGAGATGGATTGGAGGGTGGGGGAGGGGAGATGCAGTAAGAAACTGGGAGGTGATAGGTGGAAGAGCTAAAGGGTTGGAAGAGTGAAGAATCTGCTAGGAGAGGAAAGTGGACCATAGGAGAAAGAAAAGGAGGAGGGAAAGCAGAGGAAGGCAATGAGGAGGCAAGGAGAAGAGAAAGGGTAAGAGGGGAGACAGAATGAGGAATGGAAAGGAAAAAGAGGAGAGGAGGGGATGAAATTAATGTAAACTAGAGACCGTGGTGCTCATGCCATCAGGTTGGAGGCTACCCTGACGGAAAATGAGGTTTTGCTCCTTCAACTTGAGTATGGCATCTTCATATCAGTGGAGGAGGTCGTGGACTGACATGTTAGAATGAGCATGGGACGCCTAGTTGAAATGGATAGCCAGCAGGAAATCCTGCCTTTTGTGACAGATGGAGTAAAGGTGCTTGATGAAGTGCTCCCCAATCTTTGTCAGGTCTCACTGATGTAAAGGAGGCCACACCGGGAGGATCAGATACTGCAGAAGACCTTGATAAATACTTATGGTTGCATGCTCAGTCTGTAGTAATGACATAGATACTTTAAAAAAAATTGCTCAGTTTGATCCAAAGCTTTGGTATTGAAGACGGTATGAGTCAGAAATGAACAGCTGAGGTCTGACAGCTCCATATGGTATTGACGACAGAAAACTCCTTTGCACAAACCTTTACGGAAAAAGCGAATGGTAATAAGAGCACAAATTAACAACATTTGTATTCATCGGGCTCCCTGTTGTCAATGAATTAGCAATCATCAATTGTCACCTTCCACACCCAGGTAATTTATCATTATTACAATATCCAGTCAATGCTCTTTGTAAGAAAATGTACATAGGACCCAAATGTTGCTTACCATTGCCCAGTTTATGTCTGATTTTCTCTCCTGCATGGCAGAAACTTGGAAGAGTCTTTGTCCTATTTGACAGGGTGCCATTTTAAGCCACACTTAGTGTTTATGTAACTCATAATCTTTGTATAGTCTTCAAAGCAATAGCTATGTTTCATCTAGGTCTTACACACATCCCATCAACAATTGCAGTGGTCTCAGCTGAATAAAGAATGCCACATCTCTGCCCTTGAATTTCCTTCATCAGTTCAAAATAAAGTTTATAATCAAAGTACATTTATGTCACCATATACAACCCAGGGATTTATTTTCTTGCATGCGTTCACCGTATATACAAAGAAACACAATAGAATCAATGAAAATCCACATACAAGACAAACAACCAATATGCAAGAAACAAAAACAAACTGTGCAAATACAAAAAGAAAGATAAAATACTGGGAACGTGAGATGGTGAGTCCATAACTTGTAGGACAAGTTCAGTTTTGGAGCGAGTGAAGTTACACCCTCTGGTTCAAGAGCCTGATGGCTGAAGGATAATGATTGTGCTGAATTCTGGTGCTGTGGGCCCTGAGGCACCTGTACCATCTTCCTGATGGCAGCAGCAGGAAGAGAGCATGGCCTGGATGGTGGGGGTTCTTGATGATGAATTCTGCCTTCCTCAAACAGCATTCCATGTAGATGTGCTCAATGGTGGGGCGGGCTTTACCCACGATGGACTAGGCTATATCCACTACTTTTTGTAGGATTTTCCATTCAAGGGTATTGATGTTTCCATACAAGGCCTTGATGCAACCAGTCAAAATAGTCTCCAGCACACATCTATAGAAGTTTGTCAAAGTTTTAGATGACATGCCGAATTTATGAAAACTTCTAAGAAAGTAGAGGCTCTGCCATGCTTTCTTTGTAATGGCATTTATGTGCTGAACATAGAAAATATCATCTGAAATGATAACACTGAGGAAATTAAAGCTATTGACCCTGTCCACCTCAGATTCCCCAATCAGCACTGGCTCACAGCCCTCTGGTTTCCTCCTGCTGACGTTGACAAGTGTTGCTGTAGCACCACTTGCCCAGATTTTCAATCTCCTTCCTACCAGATGATTCATCACCACCTTTGTTCTGGCCAAAGACAGCGGTGTCGTTAGCAAACTTTAATGTGGCTCGGACCTGTGCTTAGACTCACAGACAGAAGTATAAAGGGAGTAGAGCAGGTGACTAAGCACACATCCTTGTGGTGTACCTGTGCTGATGGAGATTGTGGAGAAGATGCTGTTGCCAATCTGAACTGACAGGGGTCTACAAGGGATGAAATCGATGATCCAGTTGCACAAGAAGGTATTAAGGACTAGTTCTTTGAGATTATTGATTAGTTTTGAGAGGTTGATAGTATAGAAGGCTGAGCTGTGGTCAATAAAGGACATTTTGATATATGCATCTTCACTGTACAAATGTCCCAGGGAAGAGCCAATGAAATGGTATCTGCTGTTGACCTGTTTTGACAGTAGGCAAATTGGAGTAGATTCAAATTGCTTCCCAGGCAGGAGTTAATATGTTTTAGAGTAAATTTCTCAAAGCACTTCGCACAGTGGATGTAAGTGCTACAGGATGACAGTTACTGATGCAGGTTATCATATACTCTTAGGCACCTTGAAGCAGGTGGGTACCTCAGACTGACGAAGCGAGAGGTTAAAGATATCAGTGAACATAGCTGTTCCTCTGCCTCCTGTGACCGTCAAAAATTCAAGATCCATGTCCTCCTTCACCTTTATGTCCTCAAGACCTCTGATACTGTGGCCATTTCTGAATGGCCATAAATCCATGAACACTACCTCATAGTTTTATCTTTTGGTGTTATTTATCTATTTATTTATTTATTTATTTATCTATCTATCTATCTATCTATTTATTTATCTATCTATCTATCTATTTATTTATTTATTTATTTATCTATCTATCTATCTATCTATCTATCTATTTATTTATTTATTTATTTATTCTTATTGTTATTTATAGTATTCTCATGTACTGCATTGTAATGCTTATACAAAACAACAAATTTCACGATACATGTCACTGATGAGGACTAGATTTCTGATGTTGTAAAATCTCAGTTCACCAGATTCCATTCTATTTTATTTAATTTATTCAAAGAATGCAAACCTTTTGGCCCTTGAACTGAATAACATCAGTGAGCAGTGCAGAGTCACAGATAGATGGGCTGGTGAGCTGGCATTTGGCATGCTGGCATTCATCTGTCAGGGCACTGGGTAAAAGCTGGGATGCTATGTTACAGTGGTAAATGATATTGGTGAGGCCACACCTGGTGTGCAGCGTGCCACTTTCCTCCCCGTTTTTGGAAAGACATAACTAAAGCTGAAAAAGTACAGAGATGACTTAGGAGAATGTTGCCAGGACTCAAGGGCCTGAGTTATAGGGAGAGGCTTGGTAGGCAGGGACTTGAGAGGCAGCTTTTTCACACAGAGTGTTGGTGGGTTATGTGTAAGACCCAGAATAAACATGGCTTATGCTTTGAGGGGTATGCAAAGATTATGACTTATGTAAACACAGAACAAGCTGGCACTTAACAATTAAAAGGCATTTAGACGGGTATATGGCTATAAAATGGGACATGGGTCAAAAATGGACAAACAGGACTAAATTAGTTGGGCATCTTGGTTGACATGGACCAGATGTGTAAAGGTACCCTGTTTCCATCCAGTAAAACTGTCATTAATACATCGATCCATGTCTAGATCCATGGTAGAATCCTTCCCTAACAGGCATTGTTTGGGTTTGAACAACAACCTGGGGTTTCTGGGATCACCATTACAGTAGCTAGTTTTGACATTATACTTATATTTAGTATTAAATTATACTTATTATTAAACACAAGCTAAATTCTCCATGTGTCAGTAGATGCTAAGATGCATGCAGTCATTTTTTTTTCCATATTCCTCTACGATCGGCAGAGAATTGCAAGTTAATTGCATGAGAAGAGTAGGCATTTAATGTATGTTTTGATGTACATAGAAACATAGAAAACCTACAGCACAATACAGGCCCTTCGGCCCACAAAGTTGTGCCGAACATGTCCCTACCTTAGAAATTACTAGACTTACCCATAGCCCTCTATTTTTCTAAGCTCCCTGTACCTATTCAAAAGTCTCTGAAAAGACCCTATCATATCCGCCTCCACCACCATTGCTGGCAGCCCATTCCATGCACTCACCACTCTCTGGGTAAAAAACTTACCCCTGACATCTCCTCTGTACCTACCCCCCAGCACCTTAAACCTGTGTCCTCTTGTGGCAACCATTTCAGCCCTGGGAAAAAGCCTCTGACTATCCACATGATCAATGCCTCTCATCATCTTATACACCTCAGTCAGGTCACATCTCATCCTCGGTCGCTCCAAGGAGAAAAGGCCAAGTTTTCTCAACCTGCTTTCATAAGGCATGCTCCCCAGTCCAGGCAACATCCTTGTAAATCTCCTCTGCACCCTTTCTATGGCTTCCACAGCCTTCCTGTAGTGAGTCGACCAGATCTGAGCACAGTACTCCAAGCGGGGTCTGACCAGGGTCCTATATAACTGCAACATTACCTCTCGGCTCCTAAATTAAATTCCACGACTGATGAAGGCCAATACACCGTATGACTTCTTAACCACAGAGTCAACCTGCGCAGATGCTTTGAGCGTCCTATGGACTCGGACCCAAAGATCCCTCTGATCCTCCACACTGCCAAGAGTCTTACTATTAATACTATAATCTGCCATCGTATTTGACCTACCAAAATGAACCACCTCACACTTATCTGAGTTGAACTCCATCTGCCACTTCTCAGCCCAGTTTTGCAACCTATCAATGTCCCACTGTAACCTCTGACAGACCTCCACACTATCCAAAACACCTCCAACCTTCGTGTCATCAGAAAACTTACGAACCCATTCCTCCACTTCCTCATCCAGGTCATTTATAAAAATCACAAAGAGCAGGGGTCCCAGAACAGATCCCTGAGGCACACCACTGGTCACCGACCTCCATGCAGAAAATGACCCATCTACAACCACTCTTTGCCTTCTGTGAGTAAGCCAGTTCTGGATCCACAAAGCAATGTCCCCTTGGATCCCATGCCTCCTTACTTTCTCAATAAGCCTTGCATGGGGTACCTTATCAAATGCCTTACTGAAATCCATATACACTACATCTACTGCTCTTCTTTCATCAATGTGTTTAGTCACATCCTCAAAAAATTCAGTCAGGCTCGTAAGGCACGACCTGCCCTTGACAACGCCATGCTGACTATTCATTATCATATTATACCTCTCCAAATGTTCATAAATCCTGCCTCTCAGGATCTTCTTCATCAACTTACCAACCACTAAAGTAAGACTCACTGGTCTATAATTTCCTGGGCTATCTCTACTCCTTTTCTTGAATAAAGGAACCCTCCAATCCTCCGGAATCTCTCCCATCCCCATTGATGATGCAAAGATCATTGTCAGAGACTCAACAATCTCCTCCCTCGCCTCCCACAGTAGCATGGGGTATATGTCATCCAGTCCCGGTGACTTATCTAACTTGGTGCTTTCCAAAAGCTCCAGCTCATCCTCTATCTTAATATCTACATGCTCAAGCTTTTCAGTCTGCTGAAGTCATCACTACGATCATCAAGATCCTTTTCCATAGTGAATACTGAAGTATTCATTAAGTACCTCTGCTATTTCCTCCAGTTCCATACACACTTTCCCACTGTCACACTTGATAGGTCCTATTCTTTCACATCTTATCCTCTTGCTCTTCATATACTTGTAGAATGCCTTAGAGTTTTCCTTAATCCTGCCCACCAAGGCCTTCTCATGGCCCCTTCTGGCTCTCCTAATTTCCTTCTTAAGCTCCTTCCCGTTAGCGTTATAATCCTCTAGATCTCTGATATTACCTAGCTCTCTGAACCTTTTGTAAGCTTTTCTTTTCTTCTTGACTAGATTTATTACAGCCTTTGTACACCACGGTTCCTGTACCCTACCATAACTTCCCTTTCTCGTTGGAATGTACCTATGCAGAACTCCACGCAAATATCCCCTGAACATTTGCCACATTTCTTCCGTACTTTTCCCTGAGAACATCTGTTCCCAATTTAAGCTTCCAAGTTCCTGCCTGATAACCTCATAATTCCCCTTACTCTAATTAAATGCTTTTATAACTTGTCAGTTCCTATCTCTCTCCAATGCTATTGTAAAGGAGATAGAATTGTGATCACTATCTCCAAAATGCTCTCCCACTGAGAGATCTGACACCTGACCAGGTTCATTTCTCAATACCAAATCAAGTACAACCTCTCTTCTTATATGCTTATCTACATATTGTGTCAATAAACCTTCCTGAACACACCTAACAAACTCCACCCCATCTGAACCCCTTGCTCTAGGGAGAAGCCAATCGATATTTGGGAAATTAAAATCTTCCACCATGACAACTCTGTTATTCTTACACTTTTCCATGATCTGTTTCCCAATCTGCTCCTTGATATCCCTGTTACTATTGGGCGGCCGATAAAAAACATGTGACTAATACAGCTAACCTAGTGTGAATGAATAGGTTTGCCTCGGAACTCATCGACTTTTCAGGATGTACACTCAGTAGCCACTTTATTAAGTACAGGACTGGACCCACTGGGGTTCTCAGCTGCTGTGGACCATCCACTCAAAGTGTTGCATATTCAGAGGTGCTCTCCAGCACACCCCTGTTGTAATTCATGGTTATTTGAGTCAATGTCACCTAGCTGTCAGCTTGAACCATTGTGTCCATTCTCTTCCTCTCCCTTCTCATTATCAAGATATTGAAGTGGATTAGTTACAGCAGCAGAAGACTATAAACGTACGTTCACTGTCCCCTTTATCGGGTTCAGCAGGTACCTAATAAAGTGGCCACTGTGTATACATCTTGCAGTAGGTCCTTCATCAGTATTAAAGGTCATAGGCTTGGGAGGTGCTGTTGGGATAGCTAAAGTGAGTACCCTACAATGGATCAACAGTGTGCTGACAGTGAATGCTTAGTGGTGTGGTGCTAATCGAGTGGTTGCTTTCATCTGGATGGCATTGAGCTCTCTCGAATGTTGTAGGAGCCGCATCCATCTACGCACGAGGAAAGTATTGAGTCATGCTTCTGACTGTGACTTGTAGATGGTGATAAGGTCTTGGGGAGTCAGGACATGAATCACCCTTTGCAATCTGAGGAGCTTTTGACCTATTCTTGTAGCCATGGCGTATACACACAGTACCTACTGCTGTAGCAAATAAATTGTCACTGAGCGTATGTTTGTGGCCTCTTGCTGCTGTAGCCCTTCCATTTCAAGGTTTGACATGCATTCAGACATGTTTTTCTGCACATTACTGTTGTGTCATGTGGTAATTTGAGTTACTGTCACCTTCCTGTCATCTTGAAACACTCTGGCCATTCTCCTCTGACCTCTGTCATCAGCAAGGCAAAAACAGCTGCTCACTGGGGGTTCTTGTTTTGCTTTTTGCATCATTCCATGTAAACTCTAGAAATTGTCGTGCGCAAAAATCGCAGGTGGTTGGCAGTTTCTAAGATAGTCAAGCCATCCTGTCTGACTCTAACAATCATTCCACGGTCAAAGTCACTTAGATCACATTTCTCAAACAAGAGAAAATCTATAGATGCTGGAAATCTGAGCAACACACACAAAATGCTGGAGGAATTCAGCAGGCCAGGCAGCATCTATAGAAAAAAAATACAGTCCTGCTGACGGGTTTTGGCCCAAAACGGCAACTGTATTTTTTTCCATAGATGCTGCCTGGCCTGCTGAGTTCCTCCAGCATTTTGTGTGTGTAGGTCACATATTTTCCCCATTGTGATCTTTGGTCTGAACAACAACTGAATCTCTTGAGCACGCCTGCATGCTTTTATGCAATGAGTTGCCGCACATGATTGGATGATTAGATTTTGCATTAATAAGCAGGCAATTGTACAGACAACATACATCAAAGTTGCTGGTGAACGCAGCAGGCCAAGCAGCATCTATAGGAAGAGGCGCAGTCGACGTTTCAGGCCGAGACCCTTCGTCAGGACTAACTGAAGGAAGAGTGAGTAAGGGATTTGAAAGCTAGAGGGGGAGGGGGAGATGCAAAATGATAGGAGAAGACAGGAGGGGGAGGGATAGAGCCGAGAGCTGGACAGGTGATAGGCAAAAGGGGATACGAGAGGATCATGGGACAGGAGGTCCGGGAAGAAAGACAAGGGGGGGGGTGACCCAGAGGATGGGCAAGAGGTATATCCAGAGGGACAGAGGGAGAAAAAGGAGAGTGAGAGAAAGAATGTGTGCATAAAAATGAGTAACAGATGGGGTACGAGGGGGAGGTGGGGCCTTAGCGGAAGTTAGAGAAGTCGATGTTCATGCCATCAGGTTGGAGGCTACCCAGACGGAATATAAGGTGTTGTTCCTCCAACCTGAGTGTGGCTTCATCTTTACAGTAGAGGAGGCCGTGGATAGACATGTCAGAATGGGAATGGGATGTGGAATTAAAATGTGTGGCCACTGGGAGATCCTGCTTTCTCTGGCGGACAGAGCGTAGGTGTTCAGCAAAGCGGTCTCCCAGTCTGTGTCGGGTCTCACCAATATATAAAAGGCCACATCAGGAGCACCGGACGCAGTATATCACCCCAGTCGACTCACAGGTGAAGTGATGCCTCACCTGGAGCCTCTACTCCCAGAATATTCATTATGAGAGGCTCAGTACTGAAACTGCCATTGAATATCAAGGGTAGATGGTTAGAATCCATCTTGTTGGAGAGGTTTACAAAATGATGAGGGGTATAGCTGGGGTAAATGCAAGCAGGCTTTTTCTGCTGAGGTTGGGTCATGGGTTAAGGGTGAAAGATGAAATGTTTAATGGGAACATGCAGGAGAACTTCTTCACTCAGTGGAAGTAGTGGATGAGGGTCTAATTTCAACATATGAGGGGAATTTGGATAGGGACATGAATGGGAGTGGAATGAAGGACTGTGGGTTTAAGTCAATGGGAGTAGGCAGAATAATAGTTCAGCACTGCTTAGATAGGATGGAGAGCCTGTTTCGGTGCTGTGGTGTTCTATGACTCTCGATCATTGCCTGGCACCTGTTTCTGGCCAATTACCGATTACTTGTTGGCACAAGGGATTGCGGATGATGGAATATGGAGCAGTGAACAAGCTGCTGTAGAAACACAACAGATCAGGCAGTATCTGTGGAGGCAAAGGGATGGTTGACGTTTTAGGTTCGTGACCCAAACCTTCAACAGTTCATTACTTGGTACTTGATTTGGTGAAAATACATCACTTCATTTGAAGACACAAGAAAAACGGATTCAGGAATGAAGCAACACATACGTAATGGTGGAAAACAAATGTAGTGTGATTAGAAGAGAGGCCAGATGCAGACTGGCGGAGCAACAGCTCATATCCCGTCTTGGTAGTCTCCAAACTGACAGCATTAAAATCGATCTTTTTTAACCTCTGGTAGCCACTCCTCTAAGTCCACCCCTTTGTTTTCCCTTATCCTTTTGGCTCCATTACCCCTTCTTTTTCCCCTCCCCCACCCTCATGATCTCCCCATCACTCACACCTTCTTCTCACTGGTTCCCCATTTCTTCCTCCTTTTCCCATGGTCCACTACTATCTCCTGTAAGATTCCTTCTTCTTCAAAACTTTGCCTCTTCCAACTATTATGTTCCGTCTTCTTGCATCATTCCCACTTCTCCATTGGCCCTGCATCTTCTTATCTTCCCCTCTCACCTTCCAACCTCCTCCAAAACTTTTATCTGACTTCTACCTTCTTCATTTCTTGTCCTAATGAAGGACCTTGCCCGAAACGTCAACTGATTATGCCTCTCCTTAGATACTGGCTGACTTGCTTGAGTTCCTCCAGCATTTTGTGTGTATCACTTCTTCTTTCCTGTAACACACGAGTTATATTTTGCGTAGTTGTCATCCTTAATCAAGGACAAATCTACTTTGACTAATACCGTCCAAGTCTCACAGACATGCGTTGCCTCGTCAGCTGAGGAGTTGTGAATGGAACTGAACACTGTACAAAAAGAAACAAGTACCCTGGCCTGGCCTTTGGTGAGATGGAAAGTGAGTACTGAAACAGCTGAAGAAGACGGGACCCAGAACACTGGCTTTATACACTGCATTGATACCCTGGAGCTCTGAGACAGTAGTGGAGGCCAGGTCATGTATACTTAAAGTGGAGGTTGATTAATTTCAGTTAGGTCACCCTTCGTTCTTCTAAATTCTAGTCAATACAGCCCAGAGCATTCAATCCTGGAATCATTCTCCTGAGCCTCCTTTGAACCCTCTTCAGTTTCACCATATCCTTTCAAAGATAAGGAGCCCAAAACTGCCACAATACCCCAAGTGAGGCCTCACCAGTGCTTTATAAAGTCTCAACATTACATCCATACTTTTATATTCTATCTCCCTTGAAATGAATGCCACAGAATCAACCTGCAAAGTAACTTTTTGGCAATCCTATACATAGACTTCCAAGTCCCTTTGTGCCTCAGTTTTTTGTATTTTCTTACCACTTAGAAAAGAGTCAACTCTTTTATTTCTTCCACCAAAGTGCATGACCATACAATTATTGACACTGTAATCCATCTGCCACTTCTCTGCCCATTCTCCTAATTTGTCTAAGTCCTTCTCTAGCCTCTCTACTTCCTCAAAACTACCTGCCCATCCACCTGCCTTTATACCATCTGCAAACTTTGCAACAAAGCCATCAATCCTGTCATCCAAATCATTGACGTATAATGTATAAAGAAATGGTGCCAACATAGACCCCTGTGGAAACCACTAATCACCGGTAGCCAACTAGAAAAGGCTCCCTTTATTCCCACTCTTTGTCAATCACCACTGCTTTATCCATGCTAGAATCTTTCCTATAAAACCATGGGTTCATAGCTTGTTAAGTAGCCTCATGTGTGGCACCTTGTCAAAGGCCTTCTGAAAATCCAAGTACACAGCATCAACCAATTCTCTTTTGTCTATCCTGCTTGTTATTTCTTCAAAGAATTCCAACAGATTGGTCAGGCAAGATTTTCCCTTGAGGAAACCATGCTGACTCTGGCCTATTTTATCATGTGCCTGCAGGTACCTTGAGTCCTCCTCCTTAATAATAGACTCCAACATCTTCCGAACCACTGAGGTCAGACAAACTAGTCTGTAGTTACTTTTCTTCTGCCTCTCTCCCTTCTTAGAGAGAAGAGTGACAATTGCAATTTTCTGGAACCATTCAAGAATCTAGTGATTCTTAAAAGATCATTACCAATGACCCCATAATTGCTTCAGTCTCCTCCTTCACAATGCTGGGGTGTACACCATCTGCTCCAGGTGACTTATCTACCTTCAGACCTTTCAGTTTCCCATGAATCTTCGCTCTAGTAATGGTAACTTCACACACTTTATGACCCCTGACACCTGGAACTTCCGCTATACTGCTAATGTCGTCCACAGTGAAGGGTGATGAAAAATACTAATTCAGCTCATCCTTCATTTCATTGTTCCCCATTTCTATCTCTCCAGCATCATTTTCCAGTGGTCTGATATCCACCATCTCCTCTCTTTTACACTTTATGTATCTGAAGAGATTTTGGAGAAATCTTTAATATTATTGGCCAGCTTACTTTTGTATTCCATCTTTATCTTCTTAATGACTTCTGTTGGGTTTTAGAAGCTTCTTAATCAATGAACTTCCCATTAAATTTTGCTGTATAATATGCCTGCTCTTTGGCTTTTATGTTGGTTTTGACTTCTCATGATTGTGTCAGCTTTCTTTGAGAGAATACTTCTTCCTCTCTGGGATGTATATATCCTCTACCTTCCAAATTGCTTCCAGAAATTCCAGCCATCGCTGCTCTGCCATCATCCCTGCCAGTGTTCTTTTCCAATCAATTCTAGCTAACTCCGCCCTCATTGAAACATAGAAACATAGAAAACCTACAGCACAATACAGGCCCTTCGACCCACAATTCTGTGACAAACAGAATACTTACTTTAGAAATAACCTAGGGTTACACATAGCCCTCTATTTTTCTGAGCTTCATGTACCTATCCAGGATCTCTTAAAAAACCCTATCGTATCTGCCTCCACCACCGTTGCCAGCAGCCCATTCCATGAACTCACCACTCTCTGCGTAAAAACTTACTCCTGACATCGCCTCTGTATTTACTTCCAAGCACCTTAAATCTGTGCCCTCTCTTGTTAGCCATTTCAGCCCTGGGAAAAAGCCTCTGACTATCCACACAATCAATGCCTCTCTTATACAGCTCTATCAGGTCACCTGTTCTCCGTCACTCTAAGGAGAAAAGGCTGAGTTCACTCAACCTATTCTCATACGGCATACTCCCCCATCCAGGTAACATCCTTGTAAATCTCCTCTGCATCCTTTCTATAGTTTCCACATACTTCCTGTAGTGAAGTGACAAGAACTGAGCACAGTACTCCAATTGGGGTCTGACCAGGGTCCTCTGTAGCTGTAACATTACCCCTCAGCTCTTAAACTCAATCCCACGGTTGATGAAGACCAATGCACAGAGTCAACCTACGTAGCAGCTTTGAGTGTCCTATGGATTCAGACCCCAAGATCTGATCCTCCACACTGCCAACAGTCTTACCATTAATACTATATTCTGCCATCGTATTTGACCTACCAAAATGAACCACCTCACACTTATCTGGGTTGAACTCCATCTGCCACTTCTCAGCCCAGTTTTGCATCCTATTGATGTCCCCCTGTAACCTCTGAAAGCCCTCCACGCTATCCACAACACCCCCAACCTTTGTATCATCAGCAAATTTACTTGCCCATCCCTCCACTTCCTCATCCATGATTTATAAAAATCACGGAGATATCCCTGAGGCACACCACTGGTCACTGACCTCCATGCAGAATATGACCCGTCAACAACCACTCTTTGCCTTCTGTGAGTAAGTCAGTTCTGGATCCACAAAGCAATGTCCCCTTGGATCCCATGCCTCCTTATTTTCTCAATAAGCCTTGCATGGGGTACCATGTCAAATGCCTTGCTGAAATCCATATACACTACATCAACTGCTCTACCTTCATCCATGTGTTTAGTCACATCCTCAAAAAATTCAATCAGGCTCGTAAGGCACAACCTGCCTTTGACAAAGCCATGCTGACTATTCCTAATCATGTTATGCTTCTGCAAATATTCATAAATCCTGTCTCTCAGGATCTTTTTCATCAACTTACCAATCACTGAAGGAAGACTCACTGGTTTATAATTTCCTGGGCTGTCTCTACTCCGTTTCTTGAATAAGGGAACAACATTTGCAACCCTCCAATCCTCCGGAACCTCTCCCGCACCACGTTGATGATGCAAAGGTCATTGCCAGAGGCTCTGCAATCTCCTCCCTTGCCTCCCACAGTAGCCTGAGGTACATCTCATTTGGTCCCGGAGACTTATCCAACTTGATGCTTTCCAAAAGTTCCAGCACATCTTATTTCTTAATGTCTATATGCTCAAGCTTTTCAGTCCGCTGTATGCCATCCCTACAATGGCCAAGATCCTTTTCTGTAGTGAATACTGAAGCAAAGTATTAAGCATCTCTGCTATCTCCTCTGGTTCGATACACCCTTTTCCACTGTCACATTTGATTGGTCCTATTCTCTCACGTCTTATCCTCTTGCCCTTCACATAGTTGTACAATGCCTTGGGGTTTTCCTTAATCCCACATGCCAAGGCCTTCTCATGGCCCCTTCTGGCTCACCTAATTTCATTCTTAAGCTCCTTCCTCCTAGCCTTATAATCTTCTAGATCTCTATCATTACCTAGTTTTTCGAACCTTTCGTAAGCTTTTCTTTTCTTCTTGACTAGATTTACAACAGCCTTTGTACACCATGGTTCCTGTACCCTACCATCCTTTCCCTGTCTCACTGGAACGTACCTATGCAGAATACCATGCAAATATCCCCTGAACATTTGCCACATTTCTTCTGTACATTTCTCTGAGAACATCTGTTCCCAATTTATGCTTCCAAATTCCTGCCTGATAGTTTCAGATTTCCCCTTACTTCAATTAAACACTTTTCTAACTTGTCTGTTCCTATTCCTCTCCAGTGCTATGGTAAAGGAGATAGAATTGTGATCACTATCTCCAAAATGCTCTCTCACTGAGAGACCCGACACCTGACCAGGTTCATTTCCCAATACCAGATCATGCAAAGTCTCTCCTCTTGTAGGCTTACCTACATATTGTGTCAGGAAACATTCCTGATCACACCTAACAACTCCACTGCATCTAAACCCCTTGCTATTGGGAGAAGCCAATCAATATTTAGGAAATTAAAATCTCCCACCAAGACAACCCTGTTATTATTACACCTTTCCAGAATCTGACTCCCTATCTGCTCCTCGATGTCCCTGTTACTATTTGGTGGTCTATAAAACACACCCAGTAGAGTTATTGACCCCTTCCTGTTTCTAACTGCCACCCATAGAGACTCAGTAGACAATCCCTCCTTGACTTCCTCCTTTTCTGCAGCCATGACACTATCTCTGATCAGCAGTGCCACACCCCTGCATCTTTTGCCTCCCTCCCTGTCCTTTCTGTTTCTATTCTTCACAGGTAACCTACCTCGCCTTGACCCATTATTGCCTAAGCCCTGTTGAGCCAAAGCCCTCCTACTCTGTCTACTTCTACTCCGTTGCCCACTCTATGAATCTTTCTCCTTTTAAACTCTTTACGCTGGTCTATCTCGCTGACTTCCATACGCTTGTGCAGTCGTTCCTCGATCAAACTCATGTCTCTGTAATTTTCTTTACTCCACTTGAATACAGATATAGCTGACCCTAGCTTCTCTTTCTCAAACTTCAGGGTAAATTTGATCATATTATGATCATTTGACCATAAGGGTTCTTTTACCTTAAGCTTGCTAATCAATTCTGGTTCATTGCACAACACCCAATCCCAGCTCTTTACTTCACCCCTCCCTCTCTCCCAGTTTCACCTATCACTTGCCACATCGCATTTCTTCCTCCTCTCCCCCCACCTTATTGCTTTGACTTCTCATTATTTTTCCAGTCCTGATGAAGGGTCTCAACCTGAAATGTCGACGATTTACTCTTTTCCATAGATGGTACCAGACCTGCTGATTTCCTCTGGCATTTTGTGTGTGTTGCTTGGATTTCGAGCATCTGCAGATTTTCTCATGTTTGGCCTAACATTTATTGTTTTTCTTTCACTTCTTAGATTTCCTGTTAAAATCAGTGAGCCGTTTATCTGCTCCCATGTTTCTCTCTCTCTTGGTACTTGGGCTATAACCGCACACCACGTGTCAGCAAGTTTCAACCGAGGAAAGTAGACCCAACAGAGAGAGAAAAGTTGACCTTGGCTGTTCTCTGATGAGGGAGAAGTTACAGTCAGTTGAAGCTGTGCTGGGAGAAGTGACTCAAGCAGTGTGACAGTTACTTGCAGAACAACAAGCCCAATCCACGCAGAGGTTCATGGAAGAGAAACTAAAACCAATAGAGGTTGGGCTGACCAATATATCTCACATGGTGTGATAGCTACTTGCAGAGCGGAAAGCCTAGTCCCAGCAGGAAGAACAAGTATCAGCACTTGCAGTGACAGTTCAGAAACTCATTGTAGACAGCCGGAATTAGTTGGTGGCGATTATGCTTTTACGGCCATGGTTCAGCAGTTTACTACCAGCAGCTAGAATCAGGTGATAGACGTTACCGCTCTCACTGCCACAGTTCAGCAACCCTTAGCCATCTCAGTCCCACTAGCAGCATCTCCCAGATCTCCCTCTTCAACAGCCTCATCAATCTTAGCCAATAGTGCCCTGACTCCCATAACTGCATCCAGGACACAACTGAGTATTCCTCCATCAGGCAGATACTCTGGTGACCCCGACAGCTACGGGAATTATTACCCTGTGTGAGCTGACTATCCAAGTCCAGCTTGGTCAGTTCAGTGATGACGCATGTAAACTAGTAGACATAATAAATCTCTTGGATGACCCCCCCACTCAGCCTGTTCAACTCTCTATGGGAACAAGCTTCCACTGCAGCCCTGTCATCTTGGCACTTTGTTGCTGAGTTCAAGAGAGCTTGTGATCTTCCAGTATGGGGTCAGTAGGCTGCTCACAGACTCCTGGTCTCCTGCCAAGATTAAGGAACAGTGTGGGACTGGCAGTAAAGTTCCACATGCTTGTGGTGAAGATGGAGTTGAATGAGAGATCCTTCACCACTGTCTTCTAGCTTGGACTGAGTGTAGGGTTCTGGCACAAGATCGCAGTGCATGACGATCAAGTCTGGATGACCTGATTAATGTAATTGACAACCGGACAACCGAATGGCACAGAGAAAGAATGCCCCTAGCTTCGTACTTCTTAGATAACCATTTGCCTGTACCCTCTCTCTCATCACCTTGTACAGTCTGCAGAGGAGCTTCTGCACATATATCAGGAGAAACAAGATCAACAAAGGGAAGCAGTTTCCTGCCTCGAATCTGGCGATCGGGGACCCTTCCGAGCTTCTTGTCCCAGGCACCCAATTAAAAAGAATACCTGTCAGGAAAGGGCTCCTAATGAGTCGGATCTCCCTGCAAGCATCTTCCCCTGATTATGTAATGCTCACAGCTTCCTTGTTGTGGGGATTTCAGACCCATATGCTAGAGGTGTTTATTGACTCTGGGGCAGCCAGTAACCTCATGGATAACTTTCTGACTCAAAGCTGGAGTGTTCCAGCTTTGTGTGAGAGAGAATATCGATGTCAATGTCCTGGGTGGTCAACCTCTAGACAACAGCAAGATCTACCTTTCCACCGACCCCTCCAACTTGTGCTAGAAAGCAACCATAAGGAGCAGCTCTCCTTTTCTCTGGTTGATTCACTTGAACAGTGTGGGACTATTATTCTCAGTGTATCCCCTCCAGTGTCAAGTGCTGGTTCAAAGATTCAAAGGTTCAAAGGTTCAAAGGTTCAAAGGTCAAATTTAGTGTCAGAGAAATGTACACAATATACATCCTGAAATGCTTTTTCTTTGCAACCATCCACGAAAACAGAGAAGTGTCCCAAAGAATGAATGACAGTTAAACATGAGAACCACAAAGACCCCCCAGCTCCCCCCTCCTGTGCATAAGTGGCAGCGAGCAATGGTCCCCCGCTCCACCAGCAAAATAAACGCACATCGGTACCATCACCGAGCCCAAGCGTGTGCTAAGCAATAGCAAAGACACAGACCAAAGTTACCCCAAAAGCTTCGCATTTCATCCAACATTCAACAAACCACAAGTTCTCTCTCTCCCTGGCAAAGGAGAGGTAGGTGTCTCCCATTTTCACAGCGAGCTGGACACATAACAACAATCCGCTAGTATACAAGTCAGTTTTGTCACTTTTTTCAAGCTCTGTGTCTGAAGATCGCAAAGACCTCAGGTCTTCGGGCCCACAACGAAAGATTTTCCAGCATCCCCGATGACACACGGGTCTCCTGCTGTGACATTGACTCTCGATCCACCCGTCTCCAGAGCCCCAAGATCTTAGGTTTCCGAACACGATCGAGATTCTTGGGCCAAAGCCTTGGCATGTCGAATAACGGTCAGTCATGGAACCCCGAGAATGGGTCCCATTCCTGCAAAGGATCAAAGCCTGCGTGTAACTCCAGGTTAAGGTTTTCAATAGAACCCCGAAAGGAAAAATAAAGATATTAAAGATAGAAATAGATCTGTTTCCAAAGATGCAAGCGAAGGAGTCGCCATTAGGTGCCATCATCCCTCCTAAGCTTGTGGACTTGTCTGGCTTTCCGACTGAATATGCTGACCTTCTTGAGGTCTTCAGTAAAAAGCAGGTCTCCTCCCTACCTCCACATCAGCCATACGATTGCACTATTGACCTTTTACCAGGAACTAGTCATCTCCAGGGCTGGCTCGTTTCCCTCTCTCATCCTGAAATGGTGACCATGGAAGAGTATGTCATGGAGACATTGGCCTTGGGGTTTATCTGTCCATTAACCTCGCCTGCAGGAGTGAGGTTCTTTTTTGTGAGTGAGAAGGATGGCAAGTTCCATTCCTGCATTGATTATCGGCCCCTAAACAATATCGCCATGAAAAACCTTTCCCCTCTTTCCCTGCTAGCCTCTGCATTCAAACATCTCCAGTGAGTAAACATATTTTTGAAGATAGATCTGTGAAATGCTTACAATCTGGTTTGCAACTGAGAAGTGGATGAGTGAAAGACAGCCTGCAACTTCTCCACTGGCCACGGTGAGTACCTTACGATGCCCTTTGGTCTGACCACTGTTTTTCAGATCCTAGTCAACAATGTGTTCCGGAACATGTTGAATCAATTTGCTTTCATGTACTTGGATGACATTCTGATCTATTCCAGCTCTTGCCAGGAACTCATCCAGCATGCTTGGAGGGTTCTCAGACAGCTCCTCGAGAATAATCTTAATGCCAGAGAAGTGAGTTCCATGAAATGCAGGTTTTACTTTTAGGCTATATCCCTTCCAGTGTTCAAATGGATCTGTGCAAAGTTTCTGTGCACAGCATGGCCCAAACCATCTACAGTCAAACAGGAGTGGTGCTTCATGAGGTTTGCAAACTTTTATCACCTCTTCATCAGAAACTTCACTTCCATCACGGCCCCTATAAATGCACTCACCAAGAAGACCTCTGCAGGATTCCTTTAGACAAGTGAAGCAGACCAAGCATTCTTGGAACTAAAGTGACACTTCAGCACTGCCCAGATGCTGCAACACCTGAACCCATCTGTTATGACGTGCACCCAGCCGTGGTTCCGGGGTTTAGATCTAACTCTGGAATATGAATCACTGGTGTGTCCCCTTTAAAGAATTAGGCTCGTCCCACTAATTGGCAATCATGTTTTGGGCACCAAGAATTATTTAAAAAGCTCTTGAATGAAGCCTTAGTGCTCATTCATAAGCCCAACCAGAGATATCGTCTAACGTTTTGTTTTCTACTCAGTTCTCGATCCAGTTCTATTCCATGTCTCGATCCTGGCCTTGGATGCTCCAACATTTGGGTCCAAACCATCCTCTTCAAGGACTCTCATCACAGTATGATTGAGCCAGTACGGATCCAATGGGGTATCAGAGTCTTTCATCTGCTGTGACCAGCTACAGCAAGTTTTCCAGACAGAGCCTGGAGATACACGACCTCCAGGTAGTCATTTCTCAGATTTCACAAGGAGAAAGACAGAGACGCTCACGAGAGTCAGTCAGTCCCTCTGCAGAGCCAGTACATCTTCCAACCCTGGAGAGATTCGATGGTGACCCGGGCTCCTGCCGTGGCTTCCTCAATCAGTGCTTATTAGTGTTTAAACTCCAGTTGTCTGTGTACCTGTTATCTCTGTTCTGACTGGGAGAACCCTGGACTAGGCCACCGCGCATTGGGAACAAAGGTCGGAAGTTTGCTCGGATTCAGGGGAATTCATGGCCGCTAGGAGGAAGGTGTTCCATCACCCCACTGGAGCCAGCCGAGCCTCGGACTGTTTGATGAAGATTCAACAGGCCAGACGGTCAGCAGATGACGTTGTTATCGAGTTTCAGACCTTAGAGAGTGGCTGGGATGGGGAGGTCCTGGCCACTCTATACCATCATGGACTCCAAGATGAACTGAAGGACGCCCTCACCTTGGGAGAGCCGACAGAGGACTTGGAGACCAATTCATTCATCTTGATAATCATCTGACAGAGCGTAGCTGAGACTACATCAAGAAGTCGAAGAGGGTTAACCCAAGCCCAGACTCAACGTATTGTAGTTCCACCCCTCCGATCTGGGACTATGACCAGCCTGTCTCCTGCTCGGAATTCTGTCCAGCCCATGCAAATCAGCCACATAAGAATCTCCATCAATGAGAGATACAGGCTTCGGAGTCGAGGATGCTGCTATTACTGTGGAGAAGCAGGTCATCTGTGAGCCACATGTCTGAAGCTGCAGCCTTTGGGAGAACAGTTAAGGTGGTTTGGCATTGGGAGGACTGTGATGGTTGCAGCTACTACCCCCAACCTCACAGATTTTGCTGTCACGCTGAGGGAGGAGATATCCTGGGGTGCGAACCAACAAGAGGTGAATGCCTTTTTTGGACAGCTGGAAATTTCCTGGACTTGGGGACTGCCCTTTGGCTTAACGTACCACTGCAGGAGTTGAGCCAACTCATGCCCGCAACTGCCTTGGACGGGTTCTGGGCTGATCTGGCAGCAGATATTGGTCTTGCAGATGAGGATAGAGGATCATGCGGAGGACGTTAGTTTCTATATTATTGAGACACCTCACATACCCCTGAATCTCAGGCACCCTTGGCTCTCCCAGCATAACCCTTCTGTGAACTGGAAGGGAGGGAGAATCATTGCATATCCAGTCGCTGCAAGAAGGTTTGTTTTCGACTTGGTGTTCCAACCCTATTTTCTCCTGAGACCAACGGCTGACGGGGGGAAGACTTATGTTTAGACTAACCTGGAGCCTTCAGGAAACCCAGTGCAGCCTTCAAGGGCAGACATGGCATCTCCAACCTACATGCCTGTGCGAGTTCCAACCCGGACCAGTCAGGGGTGCACTGGAACAGGACCTCTGGTTCAGGAGTAAGCCAAGGAGGTGCCCAAGCAGTCTGGAACCTTAGCAGCTAAAAAAAGGGCTCCAGTTGCCAGGTCCTGTCTAACAGGAAGGCTCAGAAACTGAGACCCTTGGAACCTAGTCCCAGGAGCACAAGGACCATTTGCCATACCTCGCAGCCGATGTCTGAGGATGTGGACAAGTATTTGCCTATGATTTGGCGTCTGATTTCACTAAAAACTCTTGTGAACCAATGGAAGAGACTCTGGGGTCTGCCAAATCGCCCCGCTACATAAGGAGCCTCAGGAGTCATCTTCAGAGAAAGGTTCAGGGGTAGTTCAGCCCCTAAGCTGGTAGAATTCCCTTCCACCTGGAAGGAGGTTTTCAGCAAGGGAACAGCCTCAACTCTTCCACCACTTTGAACCTGCGACTGTGCAATAGATCTACTACCTGGTACTTGTCCTCCTCAGCGGTCGATTATCCATACTCTCAGGCCCGGAGGGAAGTGCTGTGGAGGAGTATATAAAAGAGGCTTTTGTCCTGGCTTCTTCTTTGTACAGAGAAAGAACAGGAGCCTACGGCATGCATTGATTATAAAGGGTTGGGTCATATAATGGTCAAAAATCATTACTTTCTTCCATTCATGAGCACTGCCTTCGAGATTCTCCAAGGGGCAAGTATATTCTCAAAGCTAGACTTGCAGAGTATGTACAATCCGGTTCACATAAAGGAGGATGATGAGTGGAAGATGGCATTCAACACACCAACAGGGCACTATGAGTACCAGGTCATGCCCTTCAGCATTGTGAACACACCAAAAGTTTTCCAAGCCTTCGTGAATGATGTGCTCTGGGAGGCTCTCCATAAGAACACCTTCGCCTACTTGGATGACATCCTAATTTTCTCCAAGTCCATAGAAGAGCATGTCATCCACGCCAGAGATATCGTAAATAGGCTTCTTGGCATGGACGGACTTTACATCAAGCTGGAGAAAACCGAATTCCACATAACCACCATTGCATGTTTAGGCTTCTTCATCTCCCATGGTAATCTCAAGATGGACCCTAGCAGGACACAGGCAATCAGAGACTGGCCACAACCATCCAGTGTGAAACAAGTGCAACGATTCCTGGGACTTGCCAACTTTTACTGAAAGTTCATCAGAAACTTCAGCTCAGAGGTGACCCCACTGACAGCACTAACCAGGAGATCCACATGCTCTGTTGTTTGGACGATCAAGGTGGAGGCTGCTTTCAGAGAGCTCAAACAGTGGTTCAAAACAGCTCCCATTTTGGTTGCACCTAATCTGGACCTTCCCTTCATTATGGAGGTGGATGCATCGGATGTCAGAATGAGTGCAGTGTTGTCTCAACGGACACCTTTGGACAATAAGCTGCAGCCATGTGTGTTCTTTTCCAGGTGGCTATCCATGGCGCAAAGGTGAACTATGACATCAGAAATAGAGAACAGTTCATGGTCTGGAAGAATGGCATCACAGCTTGAGTGGGCCAAGAGTCCTTTTATCACATGGACAGGCCACAAGAAAATGGCTTATTTTCTGGAGGCCAAAAGACTTCATTCAGGCAGGCTAAGTGGTCTCTTTCCTTAACTACTTTAATTTCATCCTGACCTATCAACTGGAGTCAAGAACCGTAAGCCAGATGCCTTGTCCCTTCAGTTTGATGAGCCAGAACGAGGGGAGCAACCTACCACCATTTTGCCCCAAGGCAAGATGATAGCGCCAAATTGTTGGTAAATTGGCACAATTGTCTGCGAGGTCCAGGTGCAAGAGGAGGATCCTCAGAACAGACGTCCCTGTCAGCTGTTTATCCTTACTTCTGTCCTGTCTCAGGTTCTTCTGTGGGGACATACATCAAGAATGACCACTCACCCAGAGGTTGCCAGGACCCTTGAGTTCATTACGAGAAGATATTGGTGGCCTGGAATGGTGAGGGAGGTCTATAAATACGTGCAGGCATGCAAGGTGTGCTCCTGGAACAAGAAGCCCTGCACCCAGCCTCAAGGGCTGCTTCACCCTCTGCCAGTTCGGGACAGACCATGAGCACCCATCTCCATGGACCTTGTTATGGGTCTTCCTCCTTCCGAGGGGAAGACCACTATCGTGGCAATGATGGATCACTTTTTGAATACCTGTAAATTCATTGCCTTGGACAGAGGCAGAGACAGCTGAAGTTGTCCTGCACCAGGTCTTCAGGATCCATAGTTTTCCAGTGGACATTGTATCGGATGGCAGTCTGCAAACCAAGTCATGTTTCTGGAAGGTGTTCTGTAACCTGACTGGGGCAACAGCAAGTCTTTCTTCTGAGTTTCACCCACAGAAAGAACTCTAAGATGCCTGGCCCCTGAAAGACCAGTAAATGGTGCGACCATTTGATGTAGGCAGAGGTCACCCAGAGTACTTTATGGCATTTGATGCACGGGATGTCCCCTTTCAAACACCAATTTGGGTATCCTCCACCATTCTTCCCTGAGAAGAAGGTCAAGGTTGGGGTTCCTGCAGCAGAAGATCTTGTCTGATGCTGCAAGGACAAATGGACTAGGGCAAGGGAGATTTTGTTAGCTTCTATCCGGGAGGCTGAAATAAAGATTACCCACAAGAGAGGACAGGGTCCAGTTTTGCAGGCTGGGCGACAGGTCCAGCTGCTGACTCAGGATTTGCCTCTCTGAATAGAGTCTAGGAAATTGATGCCCAAGTTCATTGGACCTTTCAAGATTCTCAGGAAAGTAAACCTGATAGCTTACACTCTGCAGCTCCCCAGACCTCTCAATATAACCATATAACAATATCAATCCCTCTTTCCACATTCCCAAATTAAAATCGGTGAACACCAGCCCTTAGCCCCACCATCATGTAGGTTTGTAGGTGGGGAATAGATCTTCATCATGAGTAGAATTTTGGATTCACAAACTGTTTGGTGTGTTCAGCAGTTCCTCATGGACTGGGAGGGATTCGGACCTGAGCAATGGTGCTAGGTTCCTGAAAGGAACATCTTGGATCCAGCTGTCATCCATGACTACCATCATCTCTCCGAGCAGCCAGGGCCATCAGGTTGGCCATAGGGGAGGCTGTTGGGCTCTCTTCACATGGTTTAAGTTCACCCTCACCTACTATCCCAGCAGCAAGAATACCAAGGCTGATGCTCTTTCCTGGCCATTCAATATAGCTGAGGACAACACCAACCCAGAGGGCATCTTTTATTGCTCGTGCGTTGCTGTTCTGATGATTTGGGGAATAGAGGCAGAGGTGAGGACTGCCCAACAGTCAGATTCAGGCCCAGGTGGGGGACCTCTCATCTGGCAGTTTGTCCCTGCCATGGTGCACCCCAGGATGGTGGAATGGGGTCACTCCTCCTATCTGATTGGACATCCAGGAATTCAACCGACTCTGGAATTTATCAAGAGACAATTTTAGTGGCCATCTATGTCCCAGGACGCCCATGTTTTCATCTCTGACTGCCCCACTTGTGCACAGACCAAGACGTCGTGCTAGTGCCCTGTGGGTCTGCCATGTCCACTACCTGTGCCTCATAGTGCCTGGTCCCACCTTGCAGTTGATTTCATCTTGGGTCTGCCTTGCCTAATGGAAACACTATCATTCAGGACGTTGTGGATTGATTCTCTAAGGCTGCCCACTTCATTGCTCTCTCTAAGCTCCTGCTGGCACGTGAAACTGCCACCCTCATGGTTCACCAAGAGTTCAGGCTGCCTGGTGTCCCTCAGGACCTTCGTCTGATTAAGGACCATAGTTCACATCCCATTTTTGGAAGGCCTTCTGTTCTCTTGTTGGAGCCACAGCCAGCCTCTTATCTGATTTCCATCCCCAATTTAATGGGCAGACTGACAGAGTGTATCAGGAGCTGGAGACAACCCTACATTGCCATGTTTCTTCCAACCCCACGTCTTGGAGATCCCAATTGGATTGGGTAGAGATTGCCCGCAATAACATCCAGTAGTCTTCCATTGGCATGTCCCCCTTTGAATGCCAGGGGGATTCCAGCTACTGCTCTTGTCTGACCAAAAGAATGATGTAGGAGTTCCTACTGCTGAACATGTGGTCCAGCACTACAAGCGTATGTGGACAGGGGCCAGGGCTTGTCTGCTATGCAGTCATTAACAACATGCCCAGTGGGCTGATCAAGTGAGGCCTCTCAAGCCAGGGAGGAAGTCTGGCTAACTCCAGGGATCTTCTCTTGAAAGTCAAGTGCTACTCATTGGCCCCATACTATGTGGGGCCATTTGTAGTGGAGAAGGCTATCAACAAGATCTCATGTAGGTTGCATCTATCATCATCAATGATGATTCACCCTGTGTTCCATGTTTCCCAGCCCAAGCTGATGACTCTCTCCCCTCTTGCTCCAGTCACCTCCCCTCCCTCCTTGGTGGATGGGTCCCTGGTCTACACTGTGTGGCCATCTCCTAGCATCTCGCCAGGTGTGGGGCAGGATCCGGTACAACGAGGGGTATAGCCCTGAGCAATACTCTTGGGTTCCAGACAAGTTCTCATCCAGGACTTGTGGTAGGCACAGGTCTCTGACACTTCGAGAACTGCGCCTAGGGAGGGAGTCCCGGTAACAACCGTGGAGTCTGCTACAGGGTCAGCATGTCTTCACACGCAGGCTGCGGAACAGGATTGACAATCACCTTCATGAGTATTCATGTTCCAGCCAATTAGTGTTTCATGATGGTGGTATTTAAATCCCTTCATCTCATTTCAGTCTTGTCAAGACTTGACCGAAAGCACGGCCACACCAATTCTCCCTGCTTACCATTGTCCCGGCTCTGGGAAAGAAGACTACCATTTGGACCGATGCTGTGACGGAATGGTATTCAGTATTTAGCTACTTATTTCGTATTTAGCTATGACTGCCGAGTCAGTGTATCAGCATCAGCTTTAATTTGAAAATTCCAGTTAACAACTGGTTGGCCTAGCATTTATTGTTTTTCCTATATTTCTGTACAGTTCCTATTAAAGTCAATGAACTGCTGATCTGCTTCAGTGTCTTTCTCTTGGCACTTGGGCTATAACAGCATACCATGTGTCAGTAAGATCTTCAGCCTCAGTCTTTAATTGAGGTGCTCCAGAGCTGCTGTGAGAAGCGGGTAGGACGGGGGCGGGGGGGGTCTTATCTAGCAAGCGGCTGCCATTACTCCCAGGAGCAGTTGATTAACAGTTAATTAATTCACTAAAAATTGCAAGCCGTGCATCGTGCCTCCAGCTGTACTCTGCTGAAACAGCCCAATAATAAAAAAAAGATAATTAAATATTTATTGTTGACAATGACCTTGAAATTGATGCAGCTTCTGTGAGATAATTCACCACCTAATGGCTGTGTTAATAATGCATGATATTGGACCAGAAAGGATTTGAATGTGCCTGTACGTCTTTGTCACTGAGCTTTATCCTGTATAAACAGGACTCCTCTGAGATGCATCGAATGTTTTAGCATGCCAGAATTGAAATGCAAAAGGCTTTTATTCTTGCCAGTAATTCCTAAGGTATTAGATTGATGGCCGCTGCTTAACTGCGCAAATATATTCAATTTCTCCCTTCCATCTGTATCTCTTTGCTCTGCTGAGCTCAGTTACAAAATAATGTCCTTCGTTTGCCCTGCATTCTCAATGCAACTGCTGAGAAGCACAGTGACATTTTTTCCATCTTAATTGTGATTTATTTGATTGTCCCACCCCCACTGCCTATATATTAGGAATCAGTTTCCAGACTTTTTTCCTTTAGAAGCTAAATCAATTTGCTCAGGTTTAATAACACCAACAGCCACAGTTCAATGGGCTGTTACAGAGACTAAAAAAACACTTACAGATTAAAGTTTAATGATGCAGTAGCAATGCTGTATAACCACAGTGATATGCATTATGCTAGTCGCCAAGCCTGCTGAACTGAGGTATGGGTGTTTGGGTGAGCAACAGTGGACTCCAAACATGAAATCCAAATTCCTGTACAAGAAATGACCACAAGTCACTCTGAATGTAACAGGGAAGAGGAAAGTTACCTCCGTGGGTAAATGCAGTCAGTGGCCTGTACCTGATAAAGTGAACAATGAGTTGATAGTCTTCTGCCATTGTAGCCCATCTGCTTCAAGGTTCAATGTGTTGTGTGGTCAGAGATGCTCTTCTGCACACCACTGTTGTAATGTGTGGTTGTTTGATTTGCTGTCGCCTTCCTGTCAGCTTGAAATAGTCTGGCCATTCCCCTCTGACCTCTGTCATTAACAAAGCCTTTTTGCCCACAGAACTGCCACTCGCTGGATGCTTTTTCTCTTTCACCATTCTCTGTAAATGCTAGAGACTGTTATGTGTGAAAATCCCTGCAGAACAGCAGTTTCTGACCTGTTCATAATGAACGTGATGGAGCTGAGGAGAAGGAGTGAGGCAAGTGCCCTATCCCTCTGGCTCCACAGACCAGGTGAATTCCTCCATCAGAGAAACGCAGAACATCAGCAGTTTCCCTCCAACCAGAACATCCCTCCAGAAACATTAACAAGGTCTCCCAGCAAAGTGGGCTGCTCCCTCCAGAATGCAGAGTACAGGCTAAATTCTGTGTCACCAAGTGTACACTTCCCTGAGCAACTGTATCAGGATAGCCATTGGTATAACCATAAAAAAAATTCTTCAGATGGAATGGTCTGCAGATGGAGAGTCTGGTAGAGAGAAGGATTGGAAAAGCTTGCAGAGGGTTTTACACACATCCAGCACCATCACGGGCACTCGCCTCCTCAGCATCGAGGACATCTTCAGAAGGTGGTACCTCAAAAGGGAGCATCCATCAAGGACGCCTACCACTTAGGACATGCCTTCTTCTCATTACTACCATCAGAGGGGAGGTACAGGAAACTAAAGACACACACTCAATGTTTTAGGAAGAGTTTTCTCCCCACCACTATTAGATTTCTGAACAGACAATGAACCAACCCATGAACCCTACTGCACTACTTCAGCTCTCTTTTTGCACTAGATATTTTATTAAATTTTTATATTTATTATTTATTGTAACGTTCACTATTTTCTATGTGTTACACTTTATTGCTCTCACAAAACAATAAATTTCACAACATGTGTCAGTGATAAACTTGATTCAGGTTCTAATTCTGATTCTGGGATGTTGGAAATCCAGAGCAATTTACACAAAATGCTGGAAGAATTCAGCTTGTACTCCTTTCCCTTCCCCCATTTTCTTATTCTGAATTCTTCCCCCTTCCTTTCCAGTCCTGATGAAGGAACTCAGCCCGAAATGTCGACTGTTCATTTCTCTCCATAGGTGCTGCCTGACCTGCTGAGTTCCTCCAGCCTTTTGTGTTTCCTACTCTGGATTTCCAACATCTGCAGACCCGCGTATTTATGCACTCTGATCATCAGTAGCTATGGAAATTCCAATCAATCAGTCACATTGTTGCTATCAGTTGCTTATATCAAATGATATTGCAATTACTTAAATAATATTGATGTGCCAAGAGGAACACTGGAATGTAGGAATTCCTAATTAACAGACTAGGCTGAACAGATGCATAATTCATTTTCTGATGGGTTATGTTACTATAGAAAGAACATATCTTTGGACTTATGGAGCATTTGAGGGATTTTGCTGCTCGTTTGTGGAGATAAAGCTCATGAAGTATTTATTCCTCCTATAGGTGTGTTAATTTGTTGGAAGGTGTAGCTTCTAGGTTTGGAAACTGTGTGGAAGGCATGCTCCTTGGTCTGAGACTTATGAAAGAAAAACCATAATCACTTTGAAGAAGTTGTGTGGATATGTTTAGTATCTCCTGCTCTCAGTATTTCAGACTGTTCAGGCTGCAGCAAATGTAAGCACATTAGTTGGAAGGAGCATCTATTCTGCAGCCAGGGCATCCCATAACAAAAGTACCCGTGTTCGTTCTACTGTGAACCACTTAAACATAGAACATAGAGCATGATGTTGTGATGCATTTTTAACCTACTCTAAAATCAATCTAACCCTTCCTCCCACATGACTTCATTTTCCAAAGTTCAAAGTTCAAAGTAAATTTATTATCAAAGTACAGTATGTATATATATGTATGTATGTATAAATATATGTCACCATACACTACCCTGAAATTCATTTTCTTGTGGGCATTCATAATAAGTATAAAGAAACACAACAGAATCAATGAAAAACTACACACAATATACAGGAGACATTAAGTTGTGTAAATATAAATGAAAAACGAAATAATAATGAGTAATACTAATAGATAAATAATTAATAAATAACATTGAGAATGGGAGTTATAGAGTCGCTGAAAATGGGTCCATAGCTTGTGGAATCAGTTGACGCCTCAGTGCTGGAGTGAGTGAAGATATCCATGCTGCTTCAGGAGCCGGATGGTTGAGGGGTAATAACTGTTCCTGAACCTGGTGGTGTGGTACCAATCATCCATGTGCTTATCTAAGAGTTTCTTAAATGCTCCTGATGTATCTGCCTCCACCACCTCCCCTGGCAGGGTCTACAGTGCATCCACCACCCTCTGTGATGAAGGTCTCGGCCCAAAACATTGACCACTCATTTCTCTGTATGGGTGCCCCCGGACTTATTGAGTTCCGCCAGTATTTTGTGTTTTTTCTGTACCATCATGCTGTCTCTCCTAAAATGCACATTATTCAGAGATATCTGTGGAAAATATCAAACATTGTCAAAGATAAAGATAAGCTTTATTTGTCATATGTACACCAGAACTTGCACTGAAACTGGCATCAAATCAAATCAGCGAGGATTATGCTATGAAACCCGTAAGTGCTACCACACTTCTGATACCAACATGCAGTGCCCACAACTCAACTAACCCCCTAATCCTTACGTCTTTAGAATGTTCTATGTTCTATGTTTAAAATAATCCTGGAGTTTAATAAACTGTGCGTCCAACATAGAAGTTGAGTTATGTTGGCAAGCAATGGATGGCGTCATAGATGGAGAAAGGTCAGCTGATCTGTTCTTGCTAATCATAACATGTTGGAGGACCAGAAGATGAGCAAAATCAGTAAGAAAATTAAAATAAACAATATCAGTCCCTTGATGTATGACGTTCATTCAGCTTCATCACAATCCTCCCCACCATCAAGGACGTGGTGCGTCACGAAGGCAGCATCCATCATTAAAGACGCTAACCTCTGGGACATGCCCTCATGTCATTGCTACCATCAGGGAAGAAGTACAGGAGCCCAACGTTTTAGGAATAGCTTTTTTCCTTCTACCATCAGGTTTCTGAACAGGCAATGAACCTATGAACACAACCTCAAAATTTTGTTCTTGCACTATTTATTTATTTCTATTTTCTATGTCCTTATTCTAATTTTTAGTAAATTTTGTAACTGTACTGCACTCTACTGCTGCCACAAACAACAAATTTAAAGAAATATGCTAGTGATATTAAACCTGATTCTGATCCTGAAACTGGGTAGAGCGATATGTCGAGGATGCATAGAAAAGATTTATCGGTTTATTTTATGTAGACAGAAGGAGTTTGCTCAAACCGACGTGGCTCTGTCGTGTTGTCAAGTAGAATTCTGCTCAAAGCTAAACCACAGCAGAAGGTTTCTCAGACTGTTGACAGTGGAGTAACAGAGTCAGACTGGATATTATCAGAAGCCTTCGGTAAACAGATGCAAGGAAATGGCATAAAGAACATCTGTAGTGTTGGCACGGAACTCCCTACAGGGTGGTGGTAGTGTGATCAAGAATAAACTCCACCACTGCTCATAACACAGCCCTAATGCTGTCAAACAAAGGCAGTAATGAATATTGTTCTGTGGGCACAGTTTGCATTTTAAAGTGCCTTAATGTTGCTGTTTCCAGCAATAGCATAGATACAAAAGGAATCCAATACTTGGAGTATTGTGCCCAGTTCCAGCTGCCTCATTACAGAAAGGATAGGGAAGCTTTAAAGGGTTCCAGGGAGATTTACCAGGATGCTGCCTGGATTAGAGAGCATGTCTTACGTGGACAAGTTGAGCGAGCTAGGGCTTTTCTCTTTGGAGCGAAGGAGGATGAGAGGTATCTTGACAGAAGTGTACAAGATGATAAGAGACGTTGATAAAGTGGACGGGCAGAGACTTTTTCCCAAGGCAGAAATGGTTAATACCAGTGGGCATAGTTTTAAGATGATTAGAGCAAAGTATAGGGAGGATATCAGAGGTCAGTTTTTGACACAAAGAATGTGCAGGCCATTCCACACGGTCACAATGGTGAGTGGTATGGTAGAGGCATCTGGGCTTTAAGAAGCTCTTAATTAGGTACATGGATGGCAGAAAAATGGAGAAATATACAGGAGGAAAGGTTAGGTTGGTCTTAAAGTAGGGTAACAGGTTGGCACAACATTTAAGCTGAAGTGCCTGAACTGTGTTGTAGAGTTTTATGAGTCATACAAAGACTCTGAGTCACTGTCCCACCAATGGTAGCTCCAGGTCAACATATTAATCGTACGCAGTGCAGTCCAATGGGAACAACACACACAAAATGCAGGTCAGGCAGCATCTATGGAGAGGAATAAACAGCCAATGTTTCAGGTAGAGAACCTTCATTAGACATCATTGAAACATTAATTGTTTATTCCTCTTCATAAATGCTGCTAACATACTAAAATTCCCCAGCATTTTATAGGTGTTACTCTGGATTTCCAGCACTTGCAGCATCTCCTGTGTTTATAATGGGGAACAGTATGGTGCTATCCACTTCAGCAGAAAGAAGAGAATCACTGAATATTTTTTTAAATGGTGAGAGACTGAGGAGCAAGGGACCTGTGTACCCTTGTACACGGGGGCAGCAGCCGAATAGGAAGGGTGGATGGTAGCTTAGGGGAATAGCGTCACGCTTCAAAGCACCACAACCCCAGTTCAATTCCCGCCGCTGTTTGTACGTTCTCCCCATGGCTGCATGGGTTTCCTCCAGGTGCGCCGGTCTTCTTCCCCATTACAAAGATGGGCGGGTTAGGGTTCGTGAGTTTGCTAAGTTGGTGACAAAAGCATGACGACTCTTGGGAGCTGCCTCGCACAATCCTCACTGATTTGATATAATGCAACACAACACATTTCACTGTGTATTTCGATGTACATGTGACAAATAAAGCTAATTTTTTCTATGAAGTGCCACAAACGTGTCTGCTTCCAGCCCCCCTGACAGGGTGTTTCAGACAGCTACCACCCTCTGCTTGGTAGATCCCACCTCTCAGCTTAAAGCAATATATCCCGGTCTTTGACAGCCACAGTGAACCAATATATGATGATCATTGACATGCATCACAGTTTCCAACTGGAATTCATCAATGTGATAAGCTTTCCCCACTCTATAATAAACCCACAAATCTGCAGCCTGATATGATGCACAGTGTACCATGCAAATTCGATAATTTTCATTTGACGGATGTAATGCATTCTGTGAAGAACCAGGCATTTCAGCCTGAACTTTTCCATACTGATACAAAATTAGAAAATAGCGCAAACTCTTGGAAACTTCTGCCATCTTGAATGCTATTTTATCAACAAAGACATCTTTTCTTCCCCAATCACCACTGTCTGCTTTCCACAGGGATCACTGTAACGCTGTTTTCCTTGTCCACCCCACTAACCTGGCACTTACTCTTGCAAATGGAGATGCTACATCTGTCTATTCACCTCCACCCTGAATCAAAGAAAATTGATTCTTGATTGTTATAATTAAAAATAACTATATGCTATTATATAACAAATGTTATATACCTGTGTATAGAGTTTATTTATATTTATATATATATGTATATAGCTAATACATAATATTGTGAGATTCATTTTCTTGCAGGCATTTACAGGAAAAATAAAGAAAAGCAACAGAATTTATGAAAAACTGTACATAAACAAAGAATGACAAATAGCCGATGAGCAAAATAAGACAAACTGGGCCAATAAAAGTAAAAACTAACTGAGAACATGAGTCCTTGAAAGTGAGTCTGTAAATCAAAGAATCAGTTCACAGTTGTGCTGATTGGAGCTATCCACTCTGGATCAGGAGCCTGATGACTGTAGAGTAATAACTGTTCCTGAACCTGGTGGTGTACAACCCAAGGCTTCTGTACCTTCTGCCCAATGATCATGGTGAGAAGAGGGCATGGTCTGAGTGATGGGGTTCCTTGATGATGGAATCTACTTTCTTCTGGAAGCACTCCTTGTAAATGTGCTCAATGGTCAGGCAGTATCTAAGGAGAAAGAACGAGGGCTTCAGGTGAAACCCCCTTCATTCTAAAGTTCTAAAAGTCTGCAGGTTTGTCCTTCATACCTAACTCTGTCAAAACATCTTCAACTTGCCCCACTTAAATGCACCAACTAGCCTTTGAGATTGCCCTCTGGCATGTCACTGACCAACATGTCTCACCATGATATCCAGTGACATCAATCACAGCCTTCTACCTCACAGTGAAGCTTGTGCAAAAGCAGCCCATGGAAGTTAGCAGTGGATGAATGGCCTCTGGTACCAACATGCCATGCCCACAACTTACAAACCAAAGTAGCATGCCCACAACTTACTAACTCTGCCTCACTGTTGCTTGAAGCAAAGCGACACTTGTGTGACCTCCAGCACAAAGCTTACTGAATTGATTTAATGTAAAACGATGCTATTCTATGTATGTTTGAATGTACATGTGACAAATAAAGCTAATCTTTAATCTTTTACTCTTTAATCTTTGGAATATGAGGGGAAACTGGAGCACCTGGAGGAATCACAACTACCATTCACCTTACAATCTATCTCAATATCACCTTGAGCTTTATTGTTCACCTGCACTGCACTTCCTCTGTAGCTGTTACGCTTTATTCTGCATTGTTTCTGTTTTACCTTGTTCTACATCAATGCACTGTATGAAGATGTGAATTGTAGTGTGATTACTCGAGTATGATGTCCTCCGAAGGAGTTGTCTATTGGTGAGTCTTCAAGTGGCTGTAGATGCCAATCTGGGATCCACATATTTTGAGGTGTTTGCAGGCCTCTCAGTCCCACCACTTGCTGACCACCACAGGACTTAATCTGGGATGTAGAGAAGTTTCCCTTAATGGAGAATGCCTGGGTGTGACTTTGTTTAGCATGGGGAGGCTGATGAATTAACAACCACCACACAGTCTTTGAGAGATTGAGTTTAGGGGCCTGTGGCATGGAATGCAAGATGACTGCAGCCTTCCTCTGCTTTCACTGACATTGTGGTGTGTCACCATCTTCCGCCAGCTCCACTGTTGAGATCTTGGTTGAATCGCTCTTTGTCTGGAACCTCTCCCTTAACCATACCACCAGGGGTGACCCTATCAGGAGGTAAACTCCAGATGGCATCGCTCTTGGGATCTCAGGAACCCATCATGACAAGGTGTCTACATCAGAGAAACATGAATGGCGTGCATGACAAACTTTCTGTTATACCTCAGCTTATGTGACCATAATGAACCAACCAAATCTGATCTGATCCAAATCAGAGATAGGTTTTACCTGTCTGCTCTGTCTGCCAGAGAAAGCAGGATCTCCCAGTGGCCACACATTTTAATTCCATATCCCATTCCCATTCTGATATGTCTATCCACGATCTTCTCCACTGTAAAGATGAAGCCACACTCAGGTTGGAGGAACAACACCTTATATTCCGTCTGGGTAGCCTCCAACCTGATGGCATGAACATTGACTTCTCTAACTTCCGCTAATGCCCCACATCCCCCTCGTACCCCATCCGTTATTTATATACACACATTTTTTCTCTCACTCTCCTTTTTCTCCCTCTATCCCTCTGACTATACCCCTTGCCTATCCTCTGGGTTTTTCCCCTCCTTTCCCCCCTTTACCTTCTCCCTGGGCCTCCTGTCCCTTGATCCTCTCATACCCCTTTTGCCAATCACCTGTCCAGCTCTTGGCTCCATCCCTCCCCCTCCTGTCTTCTCCTATCATTTTGGATTTCCCCCTCCCTCTCCTACTTTTAAATCTCTTACTAGCTCTTTCTTCAGTTAGTCCTGATGAAGGGTCTCGGCCTGAAATGTCGACTGTACCTCTTCCTAGAGATGCTGCCTGGCCTGCTGCATTCACCAGCAACTTTGATGTGTGTTGCTAGGTTTTACCCAATTATCTTAACCTGCCCCAGCTGTCCTCCCCCAGCATTTTGTGTGTGTGTTGCCCTGGATTTCCAACATCTGCCGAATCCTTTGAGCTTGTAGTTAAGATCTACAGAGTCAGCATGGAGATAATGCACCTCCTCAGTATATGCAGAGTGACCACTTGATTAGGCCAATGAATGTATATTTATGGTCTTCTGCTGCAGTAGCCCATCCACTTCAAGGTCTATGTGTTAAGTGTTCAGAGATGCTCTTCTGCACACCACTGTTGTAACACGTAGTTATATGAGTTACAGTCAACTTCTTATCAACTTGAACCAATCTGGCTATTCTCTGCTGACCTCTCTCATTAACAAGGCATTTACACCCAGAGAACTGCCACTCATGGGATGTTTTGGCAGGCGGGGGGGGGGGGGGTTTGTACCATTCTCTGTAAACTTCAGAGACTTTCTTAATGAAAATCCCAGGAGATCAACAGCTTCTGGGATATTTGGCACCAACGATATGGCACCAACAATCATTCCACAGTCAAAGTCACTTAGATTATATTTCTCTCCCTTTCTGATGTTTGGTCTGAACAGCAACTGAACCTCTTGACCATGTCTGCATGCTTTAGTATATTGAATTGCTGCCACACAATTGGCTGATTAGACATTAACGAGCAGGTGGACAGATGCACCTAATAAAGTAGCTACTGGGTGTATTTTGTGATTTCATTAGCTGATTTGGATCTCAGAGAGTTAAATGAAAATTTTGCCATCAGAGAGGAAAGCAAAAATAAAATTATGCAAATGATAATATGATTGCACTTGCCATCTCACTGCAGGAAGGGAGGTCATGGATTACTTTGTCATTTGGTGCAGAGTCACCAGTTGCTGGCTAGCAATCTTTCTGGAAGGTGACTGTCGGTTTGCAAACATAGGCACATTTTGCAGTTTGCTGGATAAATTCCAAGCTTCAGAGATCCCTATAGATTCAGCAGCAATGTGTACAAAGGAAATATCAGAGAGAGACTTGCATACAAATTTCCTATCAGGCAACTCCGGCAAGGGGAGTACAAATATGCTTTGCAGCATATAAATCTGCTTATCACGGGTCCAGCTTATCTAGCAGAGTTGAAAGGAATTAACCGTTTCATAATAGGATTGTGCTAAGGTATTTGAACATTGGAACATGAGCAGGAATCATCCACGCAGCCCTAGAGCCATAGAGCTGGGTCTGCCATTCAATGAGACCAGGGCTGACTTAACCCCACTTTGCTGCTCACTTCTCATGATTCTTGACTCATCTGTTAGAATCAGACCCAGAATCAGAATCAGATCAGGAATCAGAACCAGAATCAGAACCAGACCCAGAACCAGAACCAGAACCAGAATCAGAATCAGACCCAGAACCAGAACCAGAACCAGAATCAGAATCAGAATCAGAATCAGAATCAGAACCAGACCCAAAACCAGAACCAGAACCAGAATCAGAATCAGAACCAGAATCAGAACCAGAACCAGAACCAGAATCAGAACCAGAATCAGAACCAGAATCAGAATCAGAATTAGAATCAGAACCAGACCCAGGATCAGAACCAGAACCAGAACCAGAATCAGAACCAGAATCAGAATCAGAATCAGAACCTGAAGCAGAATCAGAACCAGACCCAGAACCAGAATCAGAACCAGAATCAGAACCAGAACCAGAATCAGGACCAGAATCAGACCCAGAATCAGAACTAGACCCCGACCAAGAACCAGAACCAGAAACAGAATCAGAACCAGAACCAGAACCAGAACCAGAATCACAGAATCAGAACCAGACCCAGGATCAGAACCAGAATCAGAACCAGACCCAGAATCAGAACCAGAACCAGAATCAGAACCAGAATCAGAACCAGACCCAGAATCAGAACCTGAATCAGAACCAGAACCAGAATCAGAACTAGAATCAGAATCAGAACCAGAACCAGAATGAGAATCAGAACCAGACCTAGAATCAGACCCAGAATCAGAACCAGAATGAGAACCAGACCCAGAATCAGAACCAGAATCAGAACCAGAACCAGAACCAGAATCAGAAACAGAATCAGAACCAGAATCAGAACCAGAATCAGAATCAGAACCAGAACCAGAATCA